>NC_025997.2:123112714-123367714 GCF_000442705.2 Elaeis guineensis
AAAAATTTATGCAAGTTCACATCTGCTTTTATTAGCCGTATGCTTTTTCCTCACTGCAGTAATGCTTCCTAGGTCGTGTATATCATAGTGTTCCCACCCTATATATTCACTCTATGCATATCCAACCTTTCGTACTACGACTTACTGGTGCATCAAATTCTTCTTGGTCCCATCTGTGGCTTCAGTTCCCTACAACAGAATAACTTCTGTTGTTGCACCTTGCATGACCCTCTATCATTAGACATTAAGTACCAAGACAAGTAGTGCAAAAGCAACAGGCTATCATCAGATGACCATATTCTACAGCCCTTTATCTAATGCAAACTCTTTTTCATTGTGGAGCTAAGCCAACAGCCAGACTCATCTGACATGATCCAACAACATGAGAAGGGGCTCCAAATGTTCATAAGGCTATATTGGGAGTGCACCAATATAGGAAGTATAGTTATACATAGACATAAACAGAATGGTAAAAATTAAAAATTAAAAATAAAGAGATTTATTGCATCATCATTTTGGCCTAACGCCTTAAAGTTGTCCAATTTGTCATAACTGATCAAATCATTCTGCCCTTCCATCACATCATTATGATGCACTAACTAAAGACCTCCGTGAGATATCACAACCATCCATAAAATTCACCTCCCCAACACGCCAACCAAAAACTCTGATCAGCAACAGATTCATAATGCATGTCTTTCTTAATTAGTTCTAAACATTTAAAACACTGAGATAGGAGCCCCCAATTGACAGTGTTACCTCATTTATGCAGTTAAGTGCAGGGAACAAAGAAATATACGGACAGCTCATTATAGGGGGAAAAAGCATTGGCTCTTAAAAATGCTTGCCATTATTATATCATCACATGGATCTTACGACCAGTTATGGACTGTCAAGGTCAAACAACTGGGCTTGATGAGTAACACGGACCCTTGCCCTCCAACATGTGTCATGCCTGCAAGGTTGACCACTGCAATCAAAGTACCTGATATTCAGGTACTCAAACATGCACATGCAGGACACGCAGCCTAAATAATATAGATTTCATGTACTCCCAAGAAAAATCCAAAAGAAAGGGGAAAAAGAAAGATATTTTTGGAGCATTATGATAACATCTACTCAAACTATCCTCCATCTAAACTTCTTGGACAACATCAAGATCATTCATTTCAGACATGGCTTGGGTAACCCTATTACATGCACCTAAAGCCACCTGATTAAATACAACTCACCTCTATTTGCCTTATTAACCATATCACATCCTAATAATTTCGTACATATAGGAGAATTTCCAAAACCTTTGGACCCTCTGGCATGAAGATTCAGTCAATGGAATCAACAAGATAATCTTTTGCCAAGAGCAAAAATGAGTAGTAGGTACTGTTTTACTTTATGGAATGGTGTGAATGCTACAGGTAACTTGAATAGAATAAGTCCCATGGGCAAAAGATGTTCTAGCAACAGAGAAGAGAGCCCATGCCAGCTATCAGCTAGCTATCAAAATCAGCCAGCAGATTTGCTGTCATAAAAAGGGTTATTGTCACCCTCTGCACAGCTTCTGCAAACACATCTTGTACATTCAGGTTTATTAACCTTGAGCAATGAAACCTCTCAGCTTAAAAAAATTTGAGATGGATGGAAACTACCTACACGTCATGTAGCATCTGCACAGACATCAAAAACACCTAAATCACCTAACATAATTTTCATAGGTTTCCTGAAGCTCTGAATAAACTATATACATTTTTGTTGACTCCTGATGCTTTATTTAGAATAAATGCCGAAGACTAGTGCTTCATTTGACACATGGTCATTTGTCCCCTTTTTTTGGTTGAACTGGAACTTGTTGAAACCAAACCAAAATACCAGAGTGAGGGATCAAAGTTTGGTCTCTTGTATCAATGCAAGAGACTTTACCAACTCCATCATTATCTGTATAGCAGTTTAGCAATGACTAAGAAACAGAACGAGTGCCTTTAGTTTGAATTAGTTCATACAGGGATGTAATTCCACTTCTCTTTCCATGCTTCTTGTCAATAAGGTGAGGCAAGAATACCAAATCTCCCACAAGCAGTAAGCTAAAACTAAGATAAACTGGCTGCGTATCAGCTAGTTTTGGCTTTAAGATCACTCTGATCGACTTGCTCTTTAAAATAGGAGTTGGTGGCTGTGAAATTAGTAATTTTGATTCATAACTACCATCAGGAGTCAACAATATTTGTTAAGAATTTTCAACTTAAACTATATACCATACAACCAGATTCTAGAAATGGTAACCAGATAACATGGATAACTTTGTAAGAATAAGGGTTTAATTCCTTAAATATAGATTTCTAAGTACTGAGAGAAAGTAAAGCTTCAATGAAACACCAGAAGAGATGTTGCAAAATTCAGAATATGGATCACTCACAGAAGATCTGGATTTTTTGTTACTGTTAGCACGATAATTTTGGTCTTACAGAGATAACAATACATGTAACTTATTTGACAAATGTTATTTTTTTTAAATGAAATTAAGTCTAAAAGTTCTTTTTCTTTTCTTTTTTAAGAGGAGATGGGCCAAGGCCCCAAGAGGATTCATAAAATCTAACAGTTCAAATGGCCCTATAGAACTTAAGAGATGCTTATATTGACATAAGAAATAATTTGCTGAGCTAAAACGAAAATAAAGGGAACAAGATCAGCACCTGCCATCCATGCCAACAATTACAACAGTGTTACGAGCTCCAAATGCAGCAATATAGCGTGTGGCTTCTGGTAGGTGAAATTGTGCAAATGACCACTCAGAACTAAAATACTTTGGCAATACCCCTGAAAATTTTCAAACACATGAGATAAATATCCTTTGTCACCGAAAGGCAGCATGCTTAGACAGTAATAATAAGCAACATCAAATAGAGATACTGACAAATAGTCAAAAGATCTGGCTGTCACATCTCAGATATCCTATTAAAAAGAAGATGAATTCGGTGGAACAGTTTGACTTCTTCTGAAATCAAAGATTAGAAAATATAGAAATGGGTCAACTGAACAGTAATAGCTAATTGGTTGACAAGAAAAAAATTAACCTGACTTGTGTAAGATGAAGATTTGGAAGTTGGAAATGGCCAACTTAGAAATATCTCTATGCTATTGAAGCAATAAACGGTTGAAGGTACTTTATCATACTGGGTTTGAAATATGATATTTGAGATACTTTTACAGGCACCACCATAGCTGGTGAATACCCCCAAGATAATGGGTCAGGTTCAGCACATCGATCTTACAAGAAGATCATCAGGGTAGGGTCCCCTTTCCTATAACAAAAGAAAGGATTAAGGATAAATGCACACACATTTTCCTATACATTAATGTAAAAGAAGTCAAGACCAAGTTTACTGATGTGAACAAGTATTTATTTAATTTGAACAAGAATTGCTTCTTTGTGAGGAAAAATTTTACTGAACAAGCTTTCTTAAAACATCTTAGTTGTACAACATCAGAAAAATATCTCAAAGAAATGGTAAGAAACTAGAGCAACGGTTCAAGAAATTCTACATTTTCATCTCCGCCAGTTTCGTAGATAAAAAAAGATAATGAATATATCATACAGCAATATTATGTCTTCTAACCTCTCATAAAGGACAATGACGAGCCAGGGTTAGCACCAGTATTTGGAGATATGAGGGCGTCAAGAGAACTTGAAGAGTTCTGATGGACCATTCCTGGGCCTTGACCAAAAGTTTGATGGTTCGATGCATCTTCTCCTACTACTCGAACTCTAAGACTGAATATATGAATAGTACCTTTGTCACTAGAAACTGCTAACCACTGCACATTGGGAGAGAGAGCAATACTGTATATTTCAGCTCTATCTGCTCCCCTCCGAACCTAGACCATCACCAAAAATGAGTTAAATAACTTAAAAGAAAGTGCAAGATGATGACAACAAATAATTTAAGTAGGAAGATGTTAAAAAAAAGGAACAGCTTTTGCTATATATCAGTCTATCTCTAGTTTAATGGCAAGCAGCAAGACGAAGAAGAAAATATAAGATTGATGTCCTTTGTAGTCACAGATGTATACACTGAGATATTAATTGCCCCACTAAAACCAACAGTTACAAATATTCACTCAAGACAGCAGCCAAACTTAATGTAAAGTCTGACTTTGAGACTGTGAGTAAAGCCCATCATGTACACAAAATATATAGTTAGCTTATGCTTATCAGGCCTTGTCCAAATTATATACGGGCATGTTACTGAGCTAGTATTTACTTGGGGCCTTGGGTTGAGCCTGAGCATACATCTTCCCTGGTCTAGGCCATATTTTCACAAGTAAAGCACTCATTTTGAGCTATGATTTAAGGATGCTAAGTGATCTTGCACCTTATATAAGTATCGTACTGGACTTTGCCAATAAAAGAATCATCAAGAAGACACCAATAGATTCTTAAGGAGAAGCAGAAAGGAAAGTAGTTGAAGGCTTTCTCATGCTTTGATCAATTATACGATGAGATCATACATGAATTTTAACAAATCTCATTGTTCAAAAAGGAATTTCTACATAAATCAGAAGATATCAAAAAAAAAAGAGAGGAAAAAGAAGGAAAAAAAGGATCAATTCATAATCAATGCCTGGCTGTCTACCTCTTGCAGGCGGGTTCCATCCATCGTGTTAAATATCCTTACTAGTGTGCCCTTTACACTTGCTGTTGCAAGAAGAAGCCCATCCATAGTCAAGGTCAAGCAAGCAATGTGAGAATCATGTGCACTGATAAACTTAGTCACCTTCAGACCAAAGTGTTCAATACGAACTTGCCCACTGTGAAGACCAGGGCAAGCCAGAACAGACGTATTTGAATGATGAGAAAGGCAGCAGAGCCCCTTTGGATTTGATAAAGTCTCAATCTGGTGAAGAAGCTTTAGATCTAACAAGTTGTAGACATATATCTTGCGCTCAAGAACCACAACAATGCGGTCACGCCTTAATTTTACAGCCCTGACATCAGATCTGAATGAAAATTCACCAATGCACCGACTTTGATGATCATCCCAGATCATCACTTTGTTTGGTGGGTACTGTGAATTGGCTCCACCACCAACAAGAGCTAAAATATTGCACCGAAACAGCATTTCAACTATTCCAAAGCCCCCATTCTTCAATTCCCTTCTAAAGGTTTCCTTGAAAGGCTCACAATTATAGATCCTAAAACCAGAGCTTGTGCCAGCAGCAAAGCACCCATAGTCCTGATTCCACGCCACAGACAACAACTCAGTTTCATCATCATTAGTAATATTCACTTGGGGTTGAACAAATGCAACTGGTGATTGCTGGGAAGGTGGTGATTCCAGTGTGCCAAGCCTCATGGGTGGGAGTACTTCTCGAGATGTTGAGACTGTCGAGCTCATAAGGACTGAAACGAGTCACCAGTGATGGAAGCAGCCAAAGAACATCAAAAAAATACAATCTAGAGCTCCTCAGAGGCTGCCTAAGGTAGACCAAATTCCTGCAGCATCAAGATGTTGAAGATAGACAGATATGTATATACCATTACTCCACATTCAGTAATGACCCTTGCAATAATCATTTATAATAAGATGCAATCAGCAGTTTAGATTCCATAGTAGATACATAGACATACAGACAATACAAAGTTAATAAATTAATTTTAAATAGAAAGGTCACTTAATCAACACATAGCAAGATAGTCTTGAGGGTGATTTGAAACTTTGAAGGAGAAAATACCCAGCTACTATATTATAAGTTAAGGAAAAAAGCTTTTCTAGAAACCTGAAACAAATGTGCTGAAGATCATGCTAGACAGCAGTTAGGACTACATTCAAATTTGTATGATTCTGCAAAACATAGAAATAATTTCTTACATGACTTTCCTGAGTACCGTGTAATCTTAATACAAATAGCGAAAGATAAACACAGTCATGAAAGAGGTTGTATGACAATACCAATAGGGTGGCTTTGTCAATATATGTTGAAAAGTCTCAAGGCACACTAGCATTGTGCAGAGAAGATGGGAAAGCCACTAGCTAACTTCCACTTAGTGCATTAGCTAAAGATCAATCTCGGCAAATGACTAGATTTTTGTTCCCCTGTCACATATCAAGGTAGATCTGTGGATGCAACTTATGACAGTATTTTTGCATTAATAACCTGTTCCAACAGTTCATGGTTGACTCAAAATGAAAGCTGCCCTTATGAACTGGCCTTCAGTTGACTCAACTATTACTTGGCTTTAGCTGAAAAGGAATAATTGAACTGATTGACTTCATCTTGGATTTATTTCAATCATGAGGTTTAATTAACAATCATGGTTTTTTTTTTTTTGAAGGACTTCTGATGATCCAGAATCAGTGGAATTGATAAAGATATATCAACAGCAGACATCTTACTCTATACATATCAGAGCTTGGAGTCAGCATCTACTTAATAATCATGGAAAACCAACTTAGCCAATTGAAGGGAAGGAAGGAAAAAGAAAAAGAAAAAACTTTTTATTGTCTCTTCACTGTTACCTAAAAACCACAGAGAGAGTACTAACAATTATGACACTTATGCCTCTTAGAGTTTGATCTACAAGAAGAGTAGTAATTTTCAGGTTCAACTTATAACAACAACTGCAGTCTAAACATCAAGAGTCCAGTTAAAGTTAAAATGTCAATCCATAGGTAAAGGTGGCATGTTATGGGACCCCAATAAAAAAAGGGCTTTTACTGCGTGGACTTTGAAATATGGTCCAAAGCACAGAAACAAGATTACTAGATAACAACTGCTGAGTTTGTCTAGATTGAGTCATACTAAGAGCCCAGCTTATGGTTGTTCTTTCATTTGATGCTAAAAGAGACCTAGCCTGATAACAAATAATAAGGGTCTAGGTCATATTAGGATAGGTCTTGGAGGATTGTAAGTTGACAACTAATAGCTTTTTGAGCATGTAATGTGTTAGGAGAGTTCTAAGTCAAAACAAGGAAAGAACTTAAAACTCAGAAGCGACAAGCTGACCTAGAACTCTTAGTTCATTTATCTTAGCAGGTAACTATTTCCGAGCAC
Organism: Elaeis guineensis; assembly: GCF_000442705.2. NCBI lineage: Eukaryota > Viridiplantae > Streptophyta > Magnoliopsida > Arecales > Arecaceae > Elaeis > Elaeis guineensis. Next base: position 123,119,762 of record NC_025997.2, read on the forward strand.
ATTTAAATTTAATTCAATAATCGATTTGGTGGCTTTCTTCACAATTTGTGATAACCTTCAACCAAATTTTAGACAAGTGAATAATTTCAGTGCTGAATCCAATAAGTATTGCTTTTTCTATCACTTCTGAGCTTATTATTTCAATTGTCCTTTTCACTAAAAAATCCAAATTAAAAGACTTCTAAAATCTGGTGGACTCCTCTGTACACCATCCAGTTTCTTAAGGGAATAGAAAGTAGGATTATCATTCATTAATGCTACAAGGTCGACAAATATCATGATTTGATGGATCAATGTGCATGGTATTGATCGCATATTTCTTTTCATGGAAAAAGATTAAAAGAATACGGCATATCGCAAATCAAACTCTTCCATGACCCTTCAGTAAGCAATAAACTTCAATTAATCAGATCTTTGCTTTGTAAGCTTGCAACTCAGGGATAACACTAATGATCATAATAATTGAACTGATACACGAAGGCATGAACATAACAAATGCGTCGAAACCCACCGAATATCCAACAGCTCATCTAACGGCTCCAAGTAAACTGACCTAAGAAACTTAATCTCAGAGGGGGGAAAAAAATCAAAAACGAAGCGAAGAAATTGTTATTCTCCTGAAAAACTCCAAGACAGCTAAAAGTTTAGATCAAAATGAAAACCTTGAGACCCTGAAATGCAAAAATCAAGAAACAAGTATTGAAAAAAAATTCCAGAATGAGATCTCACGGTGGCGAATTCGGAAAAATACCAAAAAATTTAAACGAATGCAGCCTCCCCTGATCCAAAATTCCACCAAAATTAAACGAAGAAAGAGGAAAAATACCACGAAGAGAGTGGGAGTTTTGAGTACCCGAGACGCTTCACGGATCTCCAGCCCTTTTCCAACAATAGAAGGAAAGGATCCAAGCCAAGAGATATAATATCGCGGAGCGCTTAGGATTTATATAAAATTTTCTCCACCCTTTCTCGTTCCCTCCCACCCTCGAGAACAGGTCCCCCGCCCCCCCTATACCACGAAACGCAGCCTCGGAGGAAGGCTACGACACGGGCGGTATTGTGTACCTATGGTTCGTAGATCAGACGGTCGGGTTTCCGCTACCTTCGCGATTGAGGAGGACGTGGTCGAATCGGGACCTTCAGAAGCTCATTGATTTGCGACGTGGTTCCGGTCACCGTCCAGTGAGATGTAATGACCGTATGGAGATGGCACGTGGAAGGGGGTGACCATCTAAAAGTTTGGTCCAACGGACACACGTGTAACAGCCCGGAATTAGTTTCGGGTCGGAGACCCGTAATGGAATCTGATCCCCAATTAACGGGGTCCAGGCTGCGTCTTCCCTGAATGCATGGGCCAGCTCGGACCAGCTAAACTAAGTGGTGAAAGGATTAGTTATTGGTTAGACCAGAGCCATCAGCTCAACAGTAGATCAGCCCAACTGTGTAGTAACACTGAGGGAGAAAAAGAACAATGCTGAAAAATTATTTTCTATATGTACCATATGATCGTACACACTATCAATCACAATTGCTCATTTTTATGAACTCTATTCATTAAACATATATTTCGATGTACCACTATAAAAAGTGATTGTATTCTATGTATATAATATAGAGAATAATTTCAACATCATGTGTGTTTTCTTTTATGGTTGGATTGGTCTCCCGTTAAGTTGGTGAACCTGATCCAACCAATAATTTCAAGAAGCAAAGGATGTGGGTTAACATGACTCAATAAGTTGTGATGCCACCATCAAATTTCATGTTATTGAGCTATGCTTCTAAGATGGTCTCATTTTGTCGGCATAAAAAAAGGTGAGTGTGATAATTGGACCATCAAGATCTATTTTGAGCTAGGGATCGAGCATGAATGACATCCATTAATTGGGTTGATGACTCCAAATTGATTTTAGAGTCTAGGCTGTTGGATGGGCAGTTTTATGGATATATGATGATCAGAATCATGGAATACAGATGGAGCAGTATCCTCTCGAAGTTGCTGTGTGTATCATTGTCTGTTCTTTTGCCATTCCTAATCCAAGGATGTATAATATGAGACTACCAATCAACCTTATTAATGCATGGACTCTTTGATCACATGGGAGGAGGCACTCATAGTTAAGCTTCTTAATTATTTCATACATCATTTTAGTTGCTGCTAGGACTAAAAGCAGGTTGGGTTAGATCAGGGATAAGCACAATTTAAATCCAATACATATTTAAATCGGGTCAAGAAGTTAAAACCAAACTTAATCCGATTGATATTAGTTTATCAATCCATCATATTTTTCATCAAATTAGGTTTAACAAGAATCCTAACACAAACAATAATAACCATATATTATATCACTACATATTATGTGATAAAATAATAAGATTAAATATTTTGAAATATGGTCCTCAAATACAGCAAAATAACTTGTTGAATACTCGATTCTATCCAAAACTTTACTTTTTTTTTTTTATATCCAATATTGATAGGACTATAGGGATAATTGGTTTTGGGTTTAGATTTTAAATCTAATAAATATATTTTGGATTTAGATATGAATATGGCCAAATCTGGCCTACCGGCACCCTAATTACAGATATTAAGATGGCACCAAAGTTTGGTGCTAGTTCAAACCAGCTATAATTAAGATGGCTTTTGAATTATTCATAGCTAATTAACTTATTTTCGTGGCTGCCTTTAGATTGTAATTGAATGGGTTTTGCTTTGCATAAGCTAAGCTAGTTTCTTTAGTAGAACACGCTTGCCTGCGGGATCTTAAGTTGAGCCTGTACTATTGATAAACATCCGGTTTACACGTGACGTAATTCACAGCGGTGCAGGCGCAATTGCATCAACACATCGTTCAATGATGTCCGACGTAATGTCCATGCCGACATTAATTTGATGTTGGTTCCATTTAAGAAAGAAAGTAGATGGTCATGTATTCAAGCAAAGCAATTCTAGGATTACTCACGGATACTATTCAAAAAAAGTCGCTAGATTCTTGCACTAACAACTTTACTTCATTAGATCAATCAGCATACTCTGCAGTATACGAATTGTGTAGCTCTTGATGGCCACCATTAGATAGATGACCACCAAATAAGATGTTTTAAGAGCATATATTGTATCATCAAATAATGCACTTCATATACGATACAATATATACTCGCGAACCGTCTTGTTTGGTAGTTGTTCTGTGACGGCCCAACCCATGTAAGAATCCAAATCAAAAAAAAAAAAAAAAATGATGAAGACTCCCGCAGGGAGTCTTCTTCTCCCGACCGGCTCCTAATCGGAGTCGGAAACCTCACCGGAGAGGAGTCAAACTCCTCTCCTTTGGTTCTATTTAAAGGGGAGACCCTTCTCCCTTCTTCCTACCAAAGAATCCCGGGACAAAATGGCGGCAATCGCCGGAAATTTCCTCACGGAGATCCGTCCTTGTGCCATCCAATTTCTCGCCGGAAAAGCCTTGCCGGCGTCGGAGGTAAGCTTCCTCCCCTTCCTCTCTCCTCCCCCTTCCTTTCCGTGCCGATGTGCACGCTCGCCGGCGACCGAAGTCGCCGGATTTTGTTGCGGAAGAATCTTTTTTTCTGTCGTTTTTCCGTCGTCGGTGGTCATCGTCGATCACCGGTTTGGCCTCCTCTTGCTGCGGATCGTCTCTCCTCTTGCCGACGGCCGCCCCACGCCGGCTACGCCGCCGGTCGGCCACCCAACAAGGGGACCTCAAGGTCCCCTGTTTCAGCCCAAAACAAGTCCACAGGAAGAAGAAAAGAAAAAGAAGAAGAAGGAAAAGAAAAAGAAAAGAAGAAGGAAAAGAAAAGAAAAAGAAAAGAAAAAGAAGAAAAAGAAAAGAAAAAGGAAAAGGAAAAAAAAAAGAAAGAAGAAAAATAATATGATAATAATATAATAATAATAAATAGAATTTTTTCCTCTCTCTTCCGTGAAGAAAAAGAAAAAAAAAGAGAGAGAGAAAAGAAAAGAAAAGAAAAATCATTAAATTAATTAATTAATAATGATATAAATAATAAAATATGAGAAAGAGAGTTTCTCTCTCTTCCCTCTCTCTCTTCAGCCTGAACTAGTATTTTCTCTCTCTAGAATTGAACTTTCTCTCTCTATTTTTTCTCTCTAGAATCCTCTCTCTAGATTATTTCTCTCTCCTAAGATTTTTAATTTTAAGAAGAATGATGATGAATTTAAATGATTCTCGTAATGAATTTTTGATCTGTGATCGTCGGACGATACACCGACATCCACTTTGATCAGATCAGGTATTTTTAGATTTTATTTCTCATGATCTTATTGAATTATCCACATGATAATTTTAGCATGATTTGATCTGATCGATCAGAATTTGCTGAATCATATTGTCTGAAGAATTCAAGATGAGTTTTCTCTCTCTAAAATTTTCTCTCTCTAGAATTTTCTCTCTCTAAAATATTCTCTCTCTTGATTGATTCTCTCTCTAAAAAAAAAGGTTAGTGAATGAAGAAATTTCTTTTAATAAGTCTGATCTGGTTTTAATGAAGAACCCTGATCTATGATTGTCAGACAGCGTACTGGCACCCACCTTAATCAGACCATGAATCTTTAGATTTGATCATCCATGATCCCGATCTAGCCATGACTTGATTTGATCATGTTGATTTCACCAATTGAGATATTGGATCAATCGTAATGTTGGATTGTGTCACCTGATCAGTTCGAATTGTACCTCATGAATTCTCTCTCCTCTTATTTTCTCTCTCTACTTGATTTTATAAAATCGATGAAGAAACCTCAGTCCTATCACTTCAAATCCGATTTGATCTGATAGTCAAACTTTGGATCGTTTAGGTCCTAATTAGATTTTGATTAGATGAAATTAGATGATTGGACCCAATCTAAACCGTTGAAATATGGTATTCGTATTCTTTCTAATTATTGAAATTGATTCTGTATAGGATTGTGGATGTTTGATCATGGGATATCGCGATATGATCTACGAATAGAATTTTTGGAAGAAAATTTATAGAATTATGTGGATTTATTGGAATGCGTTCCATGTAAGTAATGTTTCACTTTTTCTAGATTTATCGGCAAATTATAATGTATTCTTCTGACATGATTTGTGAAACGATGCATGAATTGGATGAATGGTATTTTGTTATGAAAATATCTTATTTGAAATGTTATGATGAAGCATGATTGAATATATTGATTTCATGATGCATTATATTGATTGATTTCGATACTACATGATTATATGTTTTATTATCGAAATTAGAATATAAAACATGATTTATGAAGAATTATGATATAAGAAACAATAAGAATTAACAACCTGACTATGTAAAAGATCCTGCCAATGGGGGCATGTACGTTGGCAATTGATTGTCCTGAGGGTTTATGTCGCCAGCGAGACCAGCGACATGTCGCCAGAGAGACCAGCGACAAACCGCCAGCGAGACCAGTGGTTCCAAAGGACATGACTGCCAGATGATTCGCAGCCTACCGCAAGCAGATACACGGTATTATGACTCTGCCACAGGAAAAATGTGGTCATAGCTCATGGTTGACGAAAAGAAATTGAAGAACAAAAGAAATTGAAATCCCGAAAGAAACTTGAATTTTCGAAAAAGAAATAAACTTGACATGAATTATATTGCATAATTGAAATTGATTTCGAATTGATGAACTCTATATGCTTATTTTCTATAAATGATTATTTACTTAAATACCTGATGAAATCTATTGGGAAGTGATCATTGCTTACTGGGCTGTCTAGCTCATTACCTTCTATTTTACTGTTTTTACAGATGTTGAGGAATTAAGATGATACAAGATATGAATGGAAGAGTGATCAGAAGCAGAATTTCTATACTTTTATTTTAGGTGGAAAGTCTTATTGAATTTGATGTACGGCCTATGAATCATTGTTAAATTTATTGAGATATTAAAGAAAGAAATTTAGGTAGTTATGTTTGGATTTAAATTATTGGCTAATTATTCTGCTGTTGTTTTAAGATAACATGATAAGATGCCTTGCATGCTTATGAGAAGAGTCTTCTATGAGTATGCGGCGGTTGCCATGACCCTCGATTCACAATCTCGGGTCGGGGGCGTGACAATTAATATAGTATCAGAGCATAAGTGGATGAATTATGAAACATAGAATTAGATATAGAATGGGTGTAAGTGGATAGACACCAGGGACATTATAGTGTAGATCTTTGATAATTGTAGTGGGAGAAATATTTAAAATTTTTGATTAAATATTGAGATTATGTATAAAAGGATCGCAAGAGATTATGACATATGGAGTTTGAAATATGATGGATAATCTATAGATCATGATATGATTAGTTAGATTTTGATCGAAAGTAATCACAAAAGGATTGACCTAAAATTTTATTGTGCATTGTGGTTATTAATTGATCATTGGTTATTCAAGTGAATCGTAAGTTCAAATTCGATATGAGAATAATAATATGATATTACTTTTAGTTGAGAAGTTGACTATTATTGACAAGATAAAGATTTGACGATAAAATATTGTTTCAGGATGGACTAAGAAAAATCTTTTATGATGCTTGACTGAAATATTTATCGAAATTGAATTTGGTATGTAGATTATATATATAAAGTGGCATATTAGGATGAATGCATATTTGGAGATATTGCAAAGAAGCCTATTTCTTATTGATGAAATTGATTATGAGGTTGTAGAATATTCATTGTATTGAAAGCTTTAACCATCATCCTTAGATCTAAATAATGGATCTTATTATGTCTCTTGGAGACTACATGATGTGTATGAAATTTCAATTTAAAAATTTTGTATCTAAGTTGATCAAGAGATTTTCTAATATTATTGTTGAGGTTGTTAATGAAAAATTGATATCTTCAGATTAAGATAAAAGATCTGATTTATATTTATTTCAGACTAAGGGATCCATGTGAATTTTATAATTTAGAAATTTTGGATTTAGAAATTGATATGGAGTTCCTTTGCTTTTGTTAATGAGGTCCTTATTTGAATCTACTATTAAATGGAGATTTGATTTTTGAAGCTTGTATGATTGTTATGAAAGGATATTTAATAGATATTGAAGATTCTGATGATAAAAATTTTAGAAAAAAAAAATAACAATAATAATGATTTGAAATTCATATATATTCAGATTATGTCCAAATTTGATGGAGCATCGAAGAATTTTCTCGTTGATTTGACTTATAAAGATTTTTGGTTTGAAAATTATCGAATTGAATTGATATGAGAATTGAGATTTGATTCATATTGATTATAGTAAATCTATATGATGGTTTAAATATGATATTGGACTCAAGGGTTAATCAAGATTATTGTACATCAGTAAAGGTATGAATGAGAATCGAAAGTTAATCTTTGATTTCAATTGAAATTTAAAATTTTTGGATAAAGAAATAATTTGATCAAACTTTTTTTGGTGAACCTAAGAAATTTTGATTGTTAGATCAGAGTGCGCAGCGGAAGCATAGTAATCTGGATTACTTTGAGTAAGTCAAGAATGTTGATTCTTTGAGTCAAAGAATTATGATAAATGATATGGTTTGATACAAGAAATTTATTGATATTAGAAAGAATAATATTTTAAAATTTTGAATTATTTTAGATATCCTAATGTGATTTTTAAAAGTAGAGCTTCCATCTACTATGCTACAAAAATAATTAGCATCCTAATTCTAGGATGAGTGAACCTTTGATTTTTTATTTTAGATTTAGAATATTTAGAGATAAATTTTTTCTATCTTAGAATTAAATTTTATAATTCTCTATTTATTAGAAAGAATTTGAGATTATTTATCGAATGATGATTTTGATCTTAGATTAGTATACTCAAATAATTATCTCCAGAGTATAATGAAATTTGAAGTTAGAACTCTTTTGATCATTATTATTTCTCAGACTGAATGAAAAAGATTGAGGTTATCTATTGATATTGATGATTGTTCTACAAAAGATAGATTGGAGTTATTCATAATTTGATAATGAATCGATTAATTAAGAGTTGTTAATGTTTAGATAAAGAAAATTGATATACTTACTTAGAATAGAGACATTGATTTTGATTATAAGAAAACTATAGTTTTGATTTAGATCAATTTTTGAGTTACTGATTTTTATTATGGAATGACTTAATGATAAAATTTACTTCAAGAATTAGAATATTTAAGAGTTTGAGGATTTGAGTAAGAAAATTTCGATGACTAGAAATAGTGATATTGATTCAATCAACAATGGTGATATTGATCTTTATGAAATGACTTAATGATGAAGTTGCATCAAGAAATAAAATATCAAAAGTTCGAGAATGAGATTGAAATCTTCAACCTTTGAAAGTACTAATAAGAGAAAATATTTTAAAATTTTGATTGATTGAGATGTCATCATATGATTCATAGAAGTATATTTTCCTATCTTATGATGGGTTAAAATTAAGGGTGGTTAATATTTTGAAATAAATAAATAAATGAATGAATAATGATGAATGAAGTTCTTATGCAAGAATAGAAACATTGATCTTTTTCTATTCACAAGAGATAGATTTGATTTTAATTTGAGTCATGAGGTATTGAACATAATTTATTTTTACAGAAAATAAGATCATAATTTCGAAATCTTGAAACATTGAAAATCTTTGAGATGGTGATCTTGATAAATAAGAAAATGAATGGTTCCGTTTCAGATCGATATTAATGTATTAACTTTTTCCTTATGAAATGATTTAAGAATAAATTTGTATCAAGAATTAGAATTTTGAAATATTTGAGGATGAGATTCAAGTAAAGAAATACGAAGACTCAAGCAGGAAAAATTTCGAGGACGAAATTTCTTTTAGAGGGGAAGAATGTGACGGCCCAACCCATGTAAGAATCCAAACCAAAAAAAAAAAAATGATGAAGATTCCCGCAGGGAGTCTTCTTCTCCCGACCGGCTCCTAATCGGAGTCGGAAACCTCACCGGAGAGGAGTCAAACTCCTCTCCTTTGGTTCTATTTAAAGGGGAGACCCTTCTTCCTTCTTCCTACCAAAGAATCCCGGGGCAAAAGGCGGCAATCGCCGGAAATTTTTTCACGGAGATCCGTCCTTGTGCCATCCAATTTCTTGCCGGAAAAGCCTCGCCGGCGTCGGAGGTAAGCTTCCTCCCCTTCCTCTCTCCTCCCCCTTCCTTTCTGTGCCGATGTGCACGCTCGTCGGCGACCGAAGTCGTCGGATTTTGTTGCGGAAGAATCTTCTTTTTTGCCGTTTTTCCGTCGCCGGTGGTCATCGTCGACCACCGGTTTGGCCTCCTCTTGCCGCGGATCGTCTCTCCTCTTGCCGACGGCCGCCCCACGCCGGCTACGCCGCCGGCCGGCCACCCAACAAGGGGACCTCAAGGTCCCCTGTTTCAGCCCAAAACAAGTCCACAGGAAGAAGAAAAGAAAAAGAAGAAGAAGGAAAAGAAAAAGAAAAAGAAAAGAAGAAGGAAAAGAAAAGAAAAAGAAAAGAAAAAGAAGAAAAAGAAAAGAAAAAGGAAAAGAAAAAAAAAAGAAAGAAGAAAAATAATATGATAATAATATAATAATAATAAATAGAATTTTCTCCTCTCTCTTCCGTGAAGAAAAAGAAAAAAAAAAGAGAGAGAGAAAAGAAAAGAAAAGAAAAATCATTAAATTAATTAATTAATAATGATATAAATAATAAAATATTAGAAAGAGAGTTTCTCTCTCTTCCCTCTCTCTCTTCAGCCTGAACTAGTATTTTCTCTCTCTAGAATTGGACTTTCTCTCTCTAGAATCCTCTCTCTAGATTATTTCTCTCTCCTAAGATTTTTAATTTTAAGAAGAATGATGATGAATTTAAATGATTCTCGTAATGAATTTTTGATCTGTGATCGTCGGACGATACACCGACATCCACTTTGATCAGATCAGGTATTTTTAGATTTTATTTCTCATGATCTTATTGAATTATCCACATGATAATTTTAGCATGATTTGATCTGATCGATCAGAATTTGTTGAATCATATTGTCTGAAGAATTCAAGATGAGTTTTCTCTCTCTAGAATTTTCTCTCTCTAAAATTTTCTCTCTCTAAAATATTCTCTCTCTTGATTGATTCTCTCTCTAAAAAAAAGGTTAGTGAATGAAGAAATTTTTTTTAATAAGTCTGATCTGATTTTAATGAAGAACCCTGATCTATGATTGTCAGACAGCGTACTGGCACCCACCTTAATCAGACCATAAATCTTTAGATTTGATCATCCATGATCCCGATCTAGCCATGACTTGATTTGATCATGTTGATTTCACCAATTGAGATATTAGACTAATCGTAATGTTGGATTGTGTCACCTAATCAGTTCGAATTGTACCTCATGAATTCTCTCTCCTCTTATTTTCTCTCTCTACTTGATTTTATAAAATCGATGAAGAAACCTCAGTCCTATCACTTCAAATCCGATTTGATCTGATAGTCAAACTTTGGATCGTTTAGGTCCTAATTAGATTTTGATTAGATAAAATTAGATGATCGGACCCAATCTAAACCGTTGAAATATGGTATTCGTATTCTTTCTAATTATTGAAATTGATTCTGTATAGGATTGTGGATGTTTGATCATGGGATATCGCGATATGATCTACGAATAGAATTTTTGGAAGAAAATTTATAGAATTATGTGGATTTATTGGAATGTGTTCGAGGTAAGTAATGTTTCACTTTTTCTAGATTTATCGGCAAATTATAATGTATTCTTCTGACATGATTTGTGAAACGATGCATGAATTGGATGAATGATATTTTGTTATGAAAATATCTTATTTGAAATATTATGATGAAGCATGATTGAATATATTGATTTCATGATGCATTATATTGATTGATTTCGATACTACATGATTATATGTTTTATTATCGAAATTAGAATATGAAACATGATTTATGAAGAATTATGATATAAGAAACAATAAGAATTGACAACCTGACTATGTAAAGGACCCTGCCAATGGGGGCATGTACGTTGGCAATTGATTGTCCTGAGGGTTTATGTCGCCAGCGAGATCAGCGACATGTCGCCAGAGAGACCAGCGACAAACCGCCAGCGAGACCAGCGGTTCCAAAGGACATGGCTGCCAGATGATTCGCAGCCTACCGCAAGCAGATACGCAGTATTATGACCCTGCCACAGGGAAAATGTGGTCATAGCTCATGGTTGACGAAAAGAAATTGAAGAACAAAAGAAATTGAAATCCCGAAAGAAACTTGAATTTTCGAAAAAGAAATAAACTTGACATGAATTATATTGCATAATTGAAATTGATTTCGAATTGATGAACTCTATATGCTTATTTTCTATAAATGATTATTTACTTAAATGCCTGATGAAATCTGTTGGGAAGTGATCATTGCTTACTGGGCTGTCTAGCTCATTACCTTCTATTTTACTGTTTTTACAGATGTTGAGAAATTAAGATGATACAAGATATGAATGGAAGAGTGATCAGAAGCAGAATTTCTATACTTTTATTTTAGGTGGAAAGTCTTATTGAATTTGATGTACGGCCTATGAATCATTGTTAAATTTATTGAGATATTAAAGAAAGAAATTTAGGTAGTTATGTTTGGATTTAAATTATTGGCTAATTATTTTGCTGTTGTTTTAAGATAACATGATAAGATACCTTGCATGCTTATGAGAAGAGTCTTCTATGAGTATACGGCAGTTGCCATGACCTTCGATTCACAATCTCGGGTCGGAGGCATGACATGTTCATTTTATCATGACAACTATGACTGTGTAGCAATATGGTACTCTATAGGCAGTCTATGCACCGGAGAGGATCTGTGCTCGGAAGTGGCAAGCTTCACGATACCAGCTCAAAAGGGCCAATGAGAATATACCACACCACACCGGCTGACTAGGATGACATGTTTGAGTTACTTAAATATTTTTTTTATTCATCTAGCACTTTGGTTCCGCTAAAATAGAATCAGCAGTCGACATGTGCGATGATTGAGGCTGATTCAAAAGGATGGCTATCTCTATACTTCTCCTGATGCGGATGTGGATAAAGATGACAAAACATTGTGTGTATAATTGGTCTTAAAAGCTTAGAAGACGACGAAAATTCTTCTTTGATTCCAAAAACTGACTGGTATCTTAGTCTGGATCCGCAGAAAAACAGTAGAGCCCTACTCACGGCCACGGGACGTATTCTGCAAGAAAAATCTCATCCACCGAGGTCTTAATTGACCCATACACATCTGGATCCAACTAGCTTATATATGGAAATCTACCTCCCTTGGATTTTCTGTAAACTCTGCAATCTGGTCTTTCCTAATGAAACAAAAGTAAAAAAGCAGTCCATCACAATCCAAACCTCGTTCTTGCTCCAAAGTAGCCGTTTCCAAAGTCCAAACACAACCGTATCCTCTTGTTTTACACCAAAACGAACCAAATTGTCGTCTTATTTCTTTGTGGGTTGCGCCAAAGGCGTACTCGATCCCTTCCAAGTTTATATTCAAAGCCAAGCAACCAAATTAAAGTTCTCCAGCTTTGGAGTATCCCAAGCCCCAATCAAGTCCCAAAATGGGCAACTACTTCGGATGCCCTTGCCCCAGATCCTCAGCTGAGGGTGTCGTGGTAATGAGATCGGATGGGAGCTTTCTCAAGCTCAAGAAGGGAGTCCATGCACGTGAGGTCATGGAAACCCATGCAGGCCATAGGTTGGTACGCTGCAGCTCCGACCGGAGAGTCGTGATGGGCTCCGCTGAGCTCGAGAGCAACCGGCTCTACTTCTTGGTGCCCGAGGGCTCCGAGAGATGCCAAGAGACCTACGAGAATTTCTGGCGGGTGGGAGAGTCCAAGGGGCTGCTGCCCCCGAAAAGAAAAAAAGAGGGAAACGATGGAGGAATGGCTTTGGGCCAAGCTTCGGTGCTTGAAACTGCTGAGGTGAGGAGATCTCCTTGGACGCCAACGTTGCAGACTATAGAAGAGATTACCTCGCCATCTTTGAACGGCCATGCACAGGAGTCGTTTCCAGCGGTAAAAGTGAGTTAATTCGCTGAGGAAGCTTTTTCTCTGCAGCGGTTTCATGGATCTTTTGTTCTTATGGTATATACTTTATATATATATATATATGTATGTGTGCATGTATGTATGGATATTCCATACACCTTTAGCAAGATTAAATAATTAGATGGTGGATTTGACTCCATTCTTTGTGGCAAGAATGTAGCATTGTATGTGTATGTATGTATGTATGTTTATGAATATTCCATATATCTTTAGCAATATTAAATAATTAGATGGTGGATTTGACTCCATTCTTCGTACCAAGAATGTAGCATTGCGTGCGTGCGTGCGTGCGTGTGTGTGTTTGTGTGTATATATATATTAGAGATCGTTCTGAAAGACCGAAAGGGGGGTGTAGCCTTTTTTTTCATGATATTGTCATTTTGAGAGGAATGTAGGATCTTTGCTTCAGCATGTTTTGAACATTTTCAGTCTTCATCAATTTTGATTTCTTTGTTTCGTCTTGCAACTTAATTACTTTCTTCTGTTTAATTTGTTTTCCTGTTCTTGGCAAGCATTAATGAGATAAAATATATGGAGAGAGAACATTATTTAGATAAAGTGAAAAGTCTATTTTGCTTATTTGTACTACATAAAATCATACTCCAGTCCCTGCCAAGCTAGCCTCCATGAGCTTAATTTAGATAGTTGTGGAAGATATTAATGGCTGCTTTAATGAACTTGGAGTCATCGTACCCCTCTTTTAGCAATTAAAGGTTCTAAATTTACATTTGGGTGAAGTATCTCTCGATATTGGGATGTAGGTAATTGTAGTACGAATAGACCTTCCCCTCTTTCTCTTTCTAAATAAAAATTAAAAATAAAATAAAATAGCCACTATATAAGATAGCTAGCCAATATCCTAAGATCATAAATCTGATATATTGACTAAAAACTGAATATCTTTTAATCACAAAAGTCTCAGGTACCATGCTGAGTTTCAGGTGGTTGGTATGCGAGGCTTGGGAACCATTTAATCTTCGTTGAGGATATTTAGGGGTTTAATTTGGAGCAATGAATGGTTCACCCTTCATCTATGTCCACCCAGCTTAGTACCATGCTACTCGCTAACCTAATCTCATATAATTTGCTCTCAATTACAAAATAACTACCATTACTTTTATAAAACACAAAATTAAAATCCTTCAAAAACATTTCAAAGAAAAGTCCAAGTCTTAAATCTACGTATGTATCCAAAAAAACGAAAAACTGCAATAAACAAATTGGCAAGGGCAAAAAAACTGGGGTTTCCCTGCGCAAAGATCAAGGTATCAAGTTCAAATGGGATGAAGATGGGATGCAGGATCCCCGACAAGTTCTGGAGATACGTTTCAGTTAAACAATGGAAGAAAAAAACAAAAAGGGAAAAGAAGATGTCGAGGTCATGCTCTCTTTCTTTATATTTTTATTCTTTATAAATATAATTTTCAATAAATATGCAATGCTTAATTTTTTTAACTTATTTAATTTGATTCAAATCATTGTAGTTCCGATTAAATTATCTATTATTTAAGAAATGATGGGATCTGAATTTGAAATTTTAATCTATTGAATAAAAATATTATATTTAGATTGATAGATTTTTAATCTATTATATATTCAATCCCATCAAATCCGATTGCCACCCCAAATTATTGATGGGCTATAAACCCGAATGGGAAAATGGCATCCACGTACCATGTGTGGATGGTCGTGCATTGTTTGTTCTCGCGCCAATGGTGTGACTGATCGAACGTAGGGAGTGGCCGCATGTTACACTAAAACCAGTACTTAATAGATAGTGGTATTTCCCAGAGTTAAATTTTCTATTCACAAAATAATAGAATATCATATATTTTATTAATTTATTCATTAAATTATCATTTATTATTCTAGAAATAATAAAACTAGTACTAGCAACATTTTTTCCCATCAACAAAATAATAAGTTAGCCACAAAAGTTGACATGCTTCGGCAATATCGACTGCATTACCTCAGGACAGAATATTTTGGAAATTGGACAGATTGTAATCAATCTCCAGCCACATCTCCCACCTTTAGCCCTATTGCAAAGACAGAGACAGCCCACCAGAGCCTGTCTCTCTGGGCCCATCTCCATTGATAGCCGTGTGGCGGGCAGCCTCAGTTCATACAGAGACAGATCTCACACACTGAGAGCCACTGCGTGTGCCCAGAGAAAAATTTAGCCCCCTGCTCGATGGACAGGAATCCTCTTATGTGACCCAAGTTGGAATTCCTTAGTCCATTAATTCAAAGCTCTTCCACCATGCTTTGCCCAGCCAATCAAATGCTCCCAAGGGAAGAAGTGACATGTCCTTTTCAATTCATTCCCTAGAACCATATACTTAATTTCAGGAAACTTCCAGCTCCAAGTGGGACACGTACTTCGAGAACTTTTGAAAACTTGCACTACTGCCAGCACCTGCTCGGACTCTGCCGTTTTTCTCTCGCAAATAAATGCATTAAACTCGGCTCTAACAACACACATATCTATGCTCCCACATCAGCTGCCTCATGATGGCTTAGCTTCTCTCTTTTTTGATTGCTGAAAGAGAATTGTTTGTCTCCTTCGTGCCATATAGAAGAGACGCCAGGGGGGACTGGTGTTTGGTGAGTTTCCTTGTTGCTTTGTACCTTTCCTTTCTTAAGCTTCTGAACATAAAATCTATTGTATATTACCTTTTTTTAAGGAATAATGGCGGAAGTAGTCTTTTATTAATCAATATAGAACGTAGAAAGCTTGGAAGAGAGAAAAATTACTGTACATGAGATATTACTAAAATTTAAGAAAACACCTATCAGATGACCACTTAGTTCCACTAGTCTGAAATGAATAATTCATTTAGCAGCAGATGGAGCCTGTGTGACATGGGTTAAGATTGTATCTTTCGTACCAAAAAATGATCAATCTCCTTTTGCGATGTTGATTAATAGATGATGCCTTACGTGGATCTCGAGCACTGCAGACTCCGTCGTTCATCTATCTGTATTGCTCTTGAAGTAATTATTATCCAATTCAATGATAGATTCATGCAAATAAAGATGAATCCTTCTTTTACACGAAAGATATAATCCAATTCCAAATGATATCATCACAACCCCAATCCTCGACTGCCACATCAGCCTTGTGAACTGAGCATTGCTATGATAGGTATTTTAATTGGCAACAATACTCTATCAAAACCTTTCAACGGCTCCTTTTTGCTCATGGTTGAAAAATATTTATATATTAATAAACCCTTGACAAATGGCAACTAGTCTCAGTTCAGCATGTTCAAATTTGGAAAACTTTATATATTCACATAACCTTACCAGCAAGTCTTAGCTTACGTTGTCCGAATCCCTTTCCACTTAGATAAGATCGAGGTTTTGAAATCTTGGTAGTGGCATCTCGCGTCATATTTTCCAAGAAAATATAAGTGAAAACCCACATTTTATAATAAGCTGGGTGGATGATAACAAGGCCCGCATGTCTGCTCTTTTGAGCATTGTGCTTTCCTTATCTCCTGCGCTTACTTTGACTGGATCATGGTTTAAATTTTAATATGTGGAGTTGGAGAAAAAAAAAAAAAAGATCTTTCGTATCTCCCATGAGGAAACCTTTTGCAGAGAATAAAGGAGGTTCCATTGAATCAAATCTTTGTAGCGGGTGGCCACTAAGAAATCGGTTGGTTGGCTGCCTCCAGAATACACAGCCACATCCAAACACTTTAATGCTGATTTGTTGTCTTGAAGGTTCCAAGAGTTCTTTTGAGTTCTGTGCTGCCTAATCACCACACAATCACTAGGTTTTGGATGGGTCCACGGATTCATTGAATTATATATATGAACATGGGTATAAACGCCAAACTTTGATATCACATGAAACATAGTCGTATTCTAATCTGTAAGGATTACAGTTTATGACCCACCTCAATTTTGAGCAGAGAGAATTGTACACGGTTTCAATGAGAACTTAGGCAGCAGAAGGCAGCAGGCTCATTGGAAGCCAAGCCAGAGGTTCTACCAAACTCCAGAGATGTCATTGTCGTAAGCAAGCTAGAGCACCACCAGATAATATCCAGAAGGTATTAGTAATAGTAGCCATTACCGTAGACGGTAAATTTATGAACTCTACATTCTGGTACCTTGGACGTGATTATTTGCATTTATTCAGGTGAAAATATATTCTAGTCCCCTTTAGACATTCAATCCATCTTTAAACGAGTTTCCAACTACCAGGATGAAAATGTAGAGCTTTTGCAGACTCTCAGAATTTATTATTCATAACTTAGTCCATAATAAATATAGTGTGTGGGTATCTTCTTAGTTAATATACAATGACATTGATAAATAACTGTTATAACCATTTGAACAGTGTGTCATGCTTGAGATTTGCATAACTTCTGAAATCAAATAGTTGGGAAAGAAAGGTAAAGCTAAAGGACTTTGATTCCTTTCATGCACCCCCAAAAAAAAAAAAAATAAAGGCATGAGCAAGGAACCGAAGTTTGGGCCAGAATTGTCCACAAGACAACTGGCTCGAAAAGAAGTGCAAATGGAGTGGGGGAATTTGATAGAATTCTAATTTAGATGATATCAGCTGAAAATACCCTTGCAGAGCCCCTGGATGGATTATAATGTCTAAAAAAACCTATGGACTGTTAACCTAGACAATCCTTAAGTACAAGGCCAAACACGGGCTAATACACCCTCCTCTTCCACAGAAGCTTCCATAAATGACATGCCTTTTACATAGGCTCCCTATCTCCACTAGGCTTTTCACAGAGACCACATCCATATGTGGCAGTCCCATAACCCTAAAGCGACCCCATTTCATATCCAAAAAGCAGGATACAAAACATGGACTCCAAGAAACTAAGCTAATTTCTTTCAATTAGAACAACAGCCACCAGCATACTGCCATTAAAAAATATACTTGTACACGGTCTTTAAAGGGAAAAAGACACATTATACAGCACGTACTCTCAGCATAAAGTAAAATAGCCGGTGGATGTGTACTTTCGCCACATAATTTACAGAAGAAAACAAGCCTTTTATGTTTTCAACTTTCAAGGCAATGTTCAAGAGAGAGCAATGGCGAGGGACACATCGGCAAGAGTGCATTCATTCATAGATAAGTGAAACAAAAGCATTCTCCATCAAACCTCAAAGGATATTACACAACATAGCCATCAGCCCAAAAACAAGGGTATCAGCTCAAGATCATCGAAGTCATGGACCCGAAGTAGCGTACTTTCACTATAGATTAATACAGTAACTCAGGCCTTCCTCAACCTTTTCCATACCTGCAGTTGAAGAAATATTAATGTAAGACCTTTAAAAAGCCTCCAAGATGAGACTAAAATAAAAAAAGAGAGCACTTGTTTTGATGACTTCCAGTCCGGAATAGCACCACCCCACTTCTCTTCCCAACCTCTTCAAAAACGCATACCCAAGGCTTCTCTTCCCACCATCTTCAACACAAACATTCAAGGTGGGGCAGAAACAAGAAATGGCTGCCAGTTCCTGCTTTGAAATCCAAAAATAAAGGGGGAATTGAGGGTTCCCCACACATGCTACTATAAAAGAAATGCAAAAAGGTCACGAGCAAGGAAAGTAGAAAATACTTCAATAAATTTCTAGTTCCAAGCTTCCACAGTCCTATGTCACTTGCAACAAAATAAAGATGCGAAACACACGAGTGGAGAAGTAAGACTTCCTTTTAAACTCTTTACTGACTTCCTGGGACGTTGCCTGTGAGCTTGACTGAGATTAGAGAAGAGCATACATAATATCATTCCTTAATAAGAAATAGGGTATTCCAGAGAAGCCTGTAGAAAGGATTGGATTCATGCTATATATAACTTCGAACTAAAAGGCATGAATTAGAATCCACAAAGTTAAGAAACAGCTAGATCCTCCAGTAAAAAGGAGCAAGATCTCTGAGTTTCTTCTTGTCGGAAAGCCAAAAAGGAGTCATCGAGCACTTGTTAACCTTCTTGGTCCTTTGATGCCTCATTCAGGAACCTAGTTCCTCTTATATCTCATTTTACACCTCTCCCTTTGTATATAATTTTTTCACTCCTTGTAAATTAATTTCTAGCGGTAACAAAAGCTGGGGGATGTATTTCACTTCCTCCATATTTCCTCTCAAAAAGAGCTTCCTTTTGCATGTAGATGTCTTTTCCTGGGGCAACTGATGGTTTGATTTAGGTACATTGGACGAACCATCCACCAACAGAAGCTACTTATTTCAAAAGACATGATGGAGAAAAGAGGAACCAAGACAGACATTAGCATATGATAAAAAAAAAACTAAATCAATAGGGTACCGAGAAAAAGAGAGGCAGGTGCAATTTGCATGGAACAAAGGAAGAACGGAAGGTTTCAAAGAGGAGAAAGAGGGAGCTCCCTTCAGTCCAAGCATGGAATGGAAAGGAAGGAATAGTCTCCCGCATCATTCACTCATTCACATAGTAGCACAAAACTTCTTCCATTTCAGTCGGTGAGCTCGAGTAGAGGAGTGGTGCTATACTTTCTACTGAGTGTTTGAGTGAATGAGTCGGCAGCTGATTCCAACCCCAGAACCATCCGTGAGTGGACTGAAGGAAGCTCTCTCCAACCCATTTCTCAATTCCTTAAATAGAAAAAGAAAAAAAAAAAAGAAAAAGAAAAAAGAAACAGAAATAAAAATGCTATAATCAATTTTTTAACATTAGTTCGCTCTCACTCTCTCTCCCCCTCCAAGTAAAAGAAAAAGGAAAGAAAAGAAAAGAGGAAGAAGAAAAAAGAAGAAGAGGTTATATGAAAGAAAACATATAATTTGAGCCATGAGAATTACTTGCATTTCTAATCAATCAACTCTCTCCTCTTTGATGCAGATTGTGAATTTACATATTAATGCTTCCAAAATAAGTTTCAGTTAAAGCAAACAAATCGGTAAAAAAAATGTCTTTCTTTACGCAATTAAACGAAAACTAAGAGTGAGATAAGGATTCATCACTGCAGCATAGCATCCAGATCAGACACGATACCATGCAACAATAGCATGCCAAAAACTTCATGATATTATTTCATTTTCGTTTTTTTTTTTTTTTTTTTTTTTTTTTTGGAGAAAAGATATTGTTCCATTTAAGACTTTGTTATAAAGGAAATACTCCTGTCATTATCCGGAGCACCCGAGAAATATGGGTGATGTCGGCACCAGGGATTGAATCCAACACCTCTTCCAAGTGGAGAGGAATGCTGACCATCTAAGCTAAAGATAATTGACCATGATCCTAAGCACCTGAGCCTTGCAGATAAGGTTATTATAATCCCTCAAAAATATGACATGCCTTACTGTTGATTGCAAGTTCATATACAATAGTAGCTCTCAAAACAAATGATGTACGATCACTCAAAAAGCCGAAAAAGCTGAAGCCCAAAAACGTAGGAGAGGAAATGATCTATCTTTGAGCATGTTTCTAACTTCAATCTACTGTTCAAGTTGTTATTCAAAGAAAGAAGTTCAAACCCTAACCTATAAAATTTCAGAAAAATATAAGATAGATTGCCTACCTACATCTTCTAGACCTGAATCATTACAACTGGAATGGCAATTAAAAATGCAAGAGGTCAGCAGCTATTCGATCAGTTGGTTGGTACCTCTCCACTAAGGGCTAGCCTTGGAGCAGGTCTAGGTTTCAAACCCTGGTACTGCTCAAAAGAAATCAGAAGCTCAAGAGAAGACGTGTTCTCATTAGAATCACATAGAAATATATGTCAACATATTGTTCTAATCTTAACAAAAAGCTCAACCTTTTTTGTTCTCCAAGGGGAAGAAAGAGTGGATCAACCAGACAGTCCGTATATTTCACAGAGAAGAGAAGATCATGATCACTTGTATGAGAGATCCTTCAACAATCTTCCAACCATATACACTAACAGATGAATAAAATCACAAAAAAGCAAAGTAGATGAACTTGAAGCGAAACAAATCTTTTGGGGGAGGGGGAGGGGAGAGAGAGGAAAGAGAGAAAGGAGAGGGGATAGAAAGAGAGAGGAGAGAGGGGGAAGAGAGGGAGAGCCAGGGAGGGAGGGATCTTGCCATTTTCTTGGAGGTGACCGATAAACTGCCAAAGAAACCTTGATCTCAGACGGTCTAAATGGTTGGTGGCTGCTCTTCAGCCCCCTCTCCTCCAAACCCTAATTCCCATCTCCCACCAGGCAAAGCTGCATATATAGAGGGAAAAAGAAGCAAGAACCAGAGCATGTATATAAATAAACTTCTAAAATTGCAAAGAAAAAAGAGATATTATATGATATGCCCGGAAATAAAGATTCTTTCCATTTTAAAAGCCATTTTGAAACCTTTTCGATACCAAATATTCCAACAAAACCGATTCTTATAATACTCTTATAAAGGGCAAAGTCCCTAAAGGTTTAAAGCTTCGTGGCACACCCTCAATAATTCTTATATATAAAACCAGCTACCAGCCTACCAACCTGCAGTATAGCTAAAAGAGAGAGATTGCAGAAAGGAAAGAAAGCAGAAAAGAAAAGAATATAAACACGCAAGACCCATACCACACGCCAGTCCAAAAGAACCAGGTACAAAACAAAGACAACACGGTCCACAGCAACCAAATCAAAGAAAGAAGAGCCGAGAGAATTTTCTCTTGGCTTCTTACGGCTCAAACAGGGAAAACACACATACAATATGAGAAACGGAAGCGAGGCAGAAGTCCTTAAATAAGAGAGAAGAGACCGTCGGTTCAGTTCATGGGAGTTAGAGACGAGGAAAGCGACCGGAGGCCGCTGCCAAATCTAAGCACAGGTAAAAGCGGTTCAACTGAGCGGACCTCTCGAGTTATCTAATCTCCGGAGCAGATCTAACGGAGATGGAGAAGGTGGGGGGTTTCCCAAAAAAGTCCAAAGCTATGTTCACAAAGGCATTGAATACAAGCGCAGGGAAAGCTCAGTGGGTGTACTGCCCCTTTGACTGCCTTTTCTCTCCGGAATGGGCGGGTTAAACAGTACTAAGTGGAGTTTGCCTCAACGCCTGAGCCAGAGGACCCAGAATGGGGTGGAAATGCATCGGAGCGGCTAGTGGGAGAAGGGAAGAAGGTTGTAGCCTTTTGAGCCCATGGAACTTTGGGACTCTCCGTGTAATAGGTTGGTCGTCAGGTCATGTGAAAGAAAGGGTCTGGTTGCAGATTTTTCCACACTTTAACTCAGGTTTATGGACCGAACTTGATGACGTTTCTCTTTTATCCACCTATATATATCTGGACAATAATGGTCCTGGGTTTCTTTCATTGCCTTTGTTTTTCTGGGGTCCGTGGGTCACCTGGGACGCATGTGGATGTCTCAGTTTTACTTTTGCTTCAATTCACTGTTGATTTAACAGGGTTCAGGATGTATCTCCCATGCAAAAGAATGATTTATTTTCTTTTATCATGTTAACCGTTGGATTGCACCGTAATGATTTGCACCCGATACAAGATGCAATCCAACGGTTGATATTATAAAAAAAAAAAATTAATAATTTTTTTATATGAAAAATACAACCAAAATCCTGGTTAGGGGCGCTCTCCGATTATAACTTTGGTAAAGATTCAAGGAGTGATGCGAGCATTCTCTTCAGTTATATGCTCCTTCTTCCTTGTTTATTTGATTAATAATCCAGAGGCGGGTTGTGTTGTTGTTATTGTTGGATGAGATGGTAGGTTGGTAGAGGTGGCAATTATAGTCATTCCATAAATCTCAAGATGGATATGAGTTTTAGATAAAATATCATAAATAAATTTAAGTTAGACATAGATAATATATAGTATATTCTATCTTGAACTCAATTTGTTATAATATAAATTAATTTTTTTTAAAAATTATAATTATTTTTAAATATTTATATGTTTTCTATATGATTCAATTCGATTCATCTTCTCTATCCAAATATCAAATTCGACTCATACCATCTAATTTATGGATATGAATATAAAATATTTAATAATATAATAGATATAAGTATTGGTTGATCCCATTCATATTCGGTTCATTATCATCTCTGGGGATTGGATAAATGTTCGCTTAATCTTTGGCTGCAAACGAAGGTCAAAAAAGTGTCAAATGTTTCGCCAAACAGGATCTCTGTCTCCCACCGAAAATAGAAGTGCATTTATCCTTGGCATCAAAAGAACCTTCAACCTCTCTCTGGTTGTATATTCGGAAAGATTTGCTGGTATTTGACAAAGTTTGTGCAAGGACATCCACTTTTTATGAAGCAGGTTAGTACGACACCAACCCTCAAATGTATGGCGGAGCAAAAGGTGAAAAATAATTATGAGGCCGCCCGTATTTCTTTTATTTTTCTGAGGGGTAATATGAGATCGCCGGTAGCACTTTATTTAATTTGAGTTAAAACATATATTAGCACTTTTTATTTGCTGGATTTAATTTTATACTAACAACACCTTAATCATACCGAATATATTAAGTGTGTATGAATATGATTGTCCTAGTTGGAACGATATTCCTTTTTTGTGCATCAGTGGTCATTAATTTCATCTTTGCTATCATATAAAGAGTTTGATTAATCAGCTATGCCTTGAGCATCATTATTTTCAAATTTTTCTTCCATATTTTTTGTTATATTTTTTGTTTTTCACATGCTAAATTAATATCATGCGCCGCTAACATAGAGGCAAAATGTGTTGAAAGGCCATTCTATGATTTTTTTTTTTCTTTGAATCTTTTTCTCCTGTCAAATAATTTTTGAGCTAAAACTTATATCCCCCTAAGGTAAGACTTACATCAAGATTGGGTATACTAGTCAATACCATATCATATTATATTGACACCGAATCACATATATTTTTTTATTATATCGGCATTCGGCATGTTTCATCACCTTGTATCATAATGTATATTAATTTTATCTTATAATAATAAAATAATATCGATGTAAAATCTGAAAGCAGCACCTATTTTCAAAACTACTAAATATGTGCAAGCTGCTATTTCTGAGTTCTTCGTACATTTCCAAAGGAGGGTGAAGAAGCCTTGTGCAGCTATACTTCGCATCCTTGTGCAGCTATACTTTGCATCAAAAAAAAAAAAAAAAAAAATTATAGAGGGCTGGAGCTAGGAGTGGCAAACAGATCGGATCGATCATAAATGAATCGGATCAAAAAATGATCAACCCAAATCCGATCTGTTTATTAAACGAGTCAAAAATTCAAATCTGAATCCGATCTATTTATTAAATAGATAATCTGATCTGATCCATTTAATCTATTTATTAAATAGATCAAATTAGATTAAACGAATTAAACAGGTTAAACGAATCAAATTAAATAGATCAGAATCAGGTTAAACAGATTAAACAGATCTTAAATGGGTTAAATAGATCGGATTAAATGGATCAGAAATAGGTTAAACATGTTAAATGGATTATCTGACTCAACCCAACCTAAATATTAAACGGATTAAATGGGTTAAATGGGTCAAATATCTAAAACTCATATCCGATCTATTTATTAAATGAATTAAATTGATCGATCTGTTTATGATCCGAATCCGTTTAGCTTAAACTCAAATCTATTTATAACAGATCAAATATAGATCAAATTGACGGATCGAATCATATTTTATCAACCCTCGTTGGAGTGATGTTTTGCTTAGTGATAGATAGTTAAGCATAAAAAATTACCATTGGAGGGCATAACCACGGAGACACTTCGTGATCTCATAATAAAGTGAATTTTTGAGACAGCTGACGGAGAAACCTTGGATTGTGGATCCCTGGATGGATCAAAAGAGTCAAGGATTCAGGTTTACCGCGAGATCTATTTTTATTTGGACCAAGTCATTTCACAATATATGCATGCAAGAGCAGTTGATGCGGAGCAAGTTAAGTTGAAGACGTAATTAAGACGAAGAGGAGCAGATGGACATCAATTATTTCTCAGACATATCTCATCAAACTAAAAAAAAAAATTTCACAAATCTAAAATGTCCAAGTTAGAACGGAGACTTTGCGTCTGAGTTGGCGAAATCTCCGTATCCCAAACCACGTCAACAATGTTTCCGAGCATTTAATACAATAATGTAATACAATAAGGAATGGTTTCCAATCACCTACCCTTTCTCTACTCCGGCCGGGTTCCTTCCCACTCCATACGTCAATGGGGCCAAGGAGGCCAACCTTTTTTGAATGAGAAGCATTAAATGACCGATATTAATTCTCTCTTTCCATCATTAAATGAATGAAACAACGTCGCATCACAAAATGCAGCGAGAAAAGAGATGTTTAATTCTAATTTAATTAATAGAAACATAAGACATCGAAAAATAATTGGAGATAAAAAATAAACTCATTTGGTGGACAATTGGATCCCAAGGTGGCCCATCTATCAGAAGGTCTTGATCAATTCGGCCACATAATTTCCAATTCCTAGAGGACCACAACGCTCCAACCATCCCTTTAACACGTCCCTTTCTAAGATAAGATTTAATACGTCCTCCTAACATTTCCGATTCATAATTATTTCTAAAATATAAATATTTATTTAAAATTTTATTAAAAATTAATTATTTATAAATTTAATTCTATACATAATTCAAGTAATGATAATTTTTTTTTATTTTAATTTTATTAAAATGATGATTGAGATACTATTTATTTTATTTTTATAGGAATGTTAATCGCAGCACAAAATAAAAAGTTATGTAATAAATTATCATTGATGATAAAAAAATTCATGAAATTTATTTTATTTTTTTAATATGAGAATTAATTTTTTTTATTATTAATAAATCATATTTTTTATTATTTTAATCTTTAAAATTATTTTTTTTGTTTATCAATATAAAAGATCCTAAATTTATTTTCTTCTCACAAGAAGAAAAGGAGATTACCGTCCCGCAATTTAAATAAAATTTTACTTTTTTAATTTTATAATATTTTTTACTTTCTAAAAATTTGCAAGAAATGGAGTTTATAGAGCGAATGAAAATCGAATTTGAGCAGTTCAAGAATAGAAATATAATAGAGTATGAGTAAGTAAAATTGAGTTACCAAATTGCCCTTCATGATTTTTATTGAAATTCATTAATATAATAACATTTTTAGCAATTTATATATTTATCAATTTGCATAGTTAATAAATTAAAAAAATGAAAAGTATAGGAGACAATCACCTTGCTGATATTGTAAGTTAAGTATCTAACAATATTTTAAGATCTAATTAATGAACGTTGCTGCTTATGTTTGTTTTTTTAGGGTACCAGTGACCAGATTATATTTTTTATCTAAAAATTTTCTTCTTTATGTACATATGTTTTTTAAAAAATACTCTATATGAAACACAAACATACCATAGCTCTACGATATCTTACACTACTCAATAAATTCCATCAATCCCCATATACTGCATAAAAAAATAATTTTTCCTTCTAATATCATGGTAAAGCTTTATAACATTATTTTTTTATATTTAATATTTTTTTTATATTTAGGAATATTATATGTATATCATCCAATCTTTTTTTCATAAAGAGTAGTGTAATTTTGAGAAAGTAATATAATTGTTGAATATACGTTATAGTATAGAATTAATATAATAACATAAAAGCTTATTATAATACTTAATTTTTAATACTATGGATGATGTTGTTGCTAGGCTTCGAAGAGAATGCATGATTGATGTTGGACCTAGCTGGAGTGCTGCTGAAGATCAGATTATCATAGGCTGTGAGTAAATCTGCAAAAAAAAATCCTAAGACCAGTGGGGTACTCTCAGATTTAGGACCCTCCGATGCTTAAATAAGTCGAAGTCTTAAAAATAGATAGTAGAAAATAGAAAAATAGAAGACAAAAATTGAAATGAAGAGATCAACTCAGATTTTCTTTAATAGGAGAATTAAAAAGAGTTTAGCAAAGTCTAGACTCTATTAGTTACGACCTAGACTTACATTTCGAAGAGTATCCTATCTCTCTTTATATAGAGAAAATTTGCTCAAGTTATTAAGCCGTTAGAAGGGTTCGTTAGATTGTTAGTTTGTTATAACAAAATGACTAGCTGTATAAAGATTGTGGGACATGTGCCCATGCGGTGATTGACTGTAATATAGTTGGAAAACAGCTGATGCTGAGCTGAATGACAGTTGTAAAATAATCATTTGCATTCTAGGACTTATATCGATATATTACCGACGTGACTCACCTTGGATCGATAATTAACTGAACTAAGTATCAAATGCCCTCAGTGCCTTATAATCATATCGGCTAAAGACTAACGTAGTTTATCGTAGATCAGCAGAAGCTGAGATAAGCATTATACTTTAAGAAAAGATCATCTCTGATCAAGTTAGGTTGACAAAACGATAGACTAAAGATGCAAATCCATAAATGAACGATGTGATCCGAAAGAATATTCATAATTCAGATAATAATCTGTTGTCACGTGGATAGATGATGAGGTTGAATTATATGCATCAACAGATGATATGTAAAAAAGTAATTAAAAAAAATCAATCATACATATTTTCTTAGCATAATATGATAATTATTATTTTAAAAATTATTAAAAAATAATATAAATTACATCTTACATATCGTGCAGGTTTTGTGCCAATGGAAATTAATATAGAGCCAGAGGATTAACTCAAGCTAGAGATGAAGGGACACAACGTAAAATAATTTTGTTGACAATATTTTCAGATACAAATTATTCACAAACACAGTGTTTGCTTTACGATACGTTAACTTATCTAAAAAACAAAAGAAAAAGAAAAGAAAAAAAATATTGTTCAAGGATGGGAAAAATCTCATCAAATATAAAAAGAAATCTTCCTATAATTCCTTAGTTTCTTATCCAAACAGCTAGAAAGTTTGACACTAATTTTCGAAGATTTTTTCTAGGAAACGGAACAAATTCTTAGCACACAAATATTTTTAAAATCTTAGATATTTTGGTTTGCAGTTTGTTTGACCTTTTTTTTTGTTATGGATGAATTTTGTTATCACTTGAAGGTATCTGCTTGGTATAATTTTAGGCTTATATGAATCCTGTTCTAAAGCTTTTTGAGACCTGCGACATCCATACAATACATTAAAAAGGAAGCCAGAACTTTCCCAATGCGATAGTGTCGCACATCCAGCATCCCATATGTAATCTATTGTGAATAAAGCTCAATACATCATGTGAGGTATTGTCCATTCCATCCTATGGGCCTCACGATTTTGTCCCTTAAAAAATACCTAATGTGGAAAGAATTTTTTCTTTCTTATAAGCGCAAGTCTTCCTTGACTCACAACTAATATGGGACTAATGATGCCCTCCATATTATAACAACCACAACAGAGCCCTCCAGTCAAAAAAGACTCGGCTTATAAGGAGAAGATCATCCTTTCCATGTGAGGTACCTTTTAAAAAACAAAATCGTGAGGTCCATAGATCAGAGTGGACAATAACTTACGTGATGGATCAAGCCCTTATCCATAATAATAGCATGCTAGATAGGGGTTGAGATCTATCTCGACTGACTGTAAGGCTCCTCGGACTGTACACATCGGAGTCTCTCTTGATTGGGAGCCTTTATTATGGTTCTAATAATGTGAAGGGCACCAATAGTCCCATATTAGTTATGAGTCAACAGGAACTCGCGCTTATAAGGAGAGGATTATCCTTTTCATGTGAGGTGCCTTTTAAAAGACAAAACTATGAGATCCATGGACCAGAGCGAATAATACCTCACGTGACGGGCTGAGCCCTTGTCTGCAACATAATCCAATCCATTTGTCATGTGTCAGCCATCCAATGGCTCATTTCTTTACTTTTAAAATGTAAAATGAGAATAAAATTTAGAATGTCACACAATGAATGATGATAACATTTAAAATATCATACAATGAAAATAAATTATTAAAAAAATCAATCAAATCTAGTATCTCACATGTAATCCAATTCATTTACCATATGTCAGCCATGCAATGACTCATTTCTTTGCATTTAAAATTTAAATTTAAATGCACACATGCCAGAATGAGGATAAAATTTAAAATGACACACAATGAATGAGAATAAAATTTAAAATATCGTACAATGATAATAAATTATGAAAAAAATTGATCAGATCCACATGCTAGTGGCAAAAGTCACTTGCTAGGTCGTACCTGCCATCAGATTCAACCAATGACTGATATATTAAAAGAAAAATATCATATAATGATAATAAATTATTAAAAAAATCAGTCAAATCTGCATGCTGGTGGCAGAAGCCACTTGCTAGGTCTTGTATGCCGTCTGATCTAATTAATGATCGATATATTAAAAGAAAAAAAATTATATCAGAATCATATGCTTAAAATCTACTTATAGGATGGCAGGACCCACTTGCTGGGCCATAGAGATCAGCTTAAGAGGAAGACAGGATCTTCTAGTGATTCTACCTGAATCGTGGATCCAGACTGCTAGATAATAGATGGTTAGAAAGAACTATAGAATGATTTAGCAGGCTGATGGTGATTATGATGGGGAGTTACAAGGAGCATGGAGAGAGATGATGGAGGAGACTGGTCAGTGGAGGAAGACAGAGAGGACCTATATATATCCTCTCCTCCGGATAATAGGAGGCAACCGTGCGTGGAAGAAGATTTTCAGTGATGAGTTTTTTTTTGAGTGTATAATAGATCTATATCCTCATATTCTACAATCTCATCAGATTAAATGGGGTGGTTGCTACAGGTGTGCTGCAGCCATCCGAATCCCTTACTGCATCATCTGAGGAAAAAGAGAGTTTTCAGTAAGTTTATTTTTTTTTTTAAATACCATCAAAGCAATGGAGGGTTGCGGTGGCAACCTTCCTCTTCCTATGCTGCATCATATGGAAGAGAGAGGGTTTATGCATCATCAACACTGCTGAGCTTTTCATAGGACGTTAATTGCAGGATGGGACTCGGTTGAATAGAGTAATCCCCATATTATCTTTTCTAACTGATCCATGAGAAATGATGGATTGAGATGGTCGCTAGACTTCAGGCCCCCCGATCCCTCCCCCCCAGATCAAATCACAGGTTTGGGCGGACCAGTTGAATGGGTCTGGGCGGATAGGGTGAATTTGGGAAACGGGTTCGATCTGAAGAATCCAATTTTTTTCATGGGTTTGGGCTATCAAATCATGATTTATTGGGTTTTTGGGCTATTGGGCTATCAGGTGATGGTTTATTGGTTATTGGATTGATTGGTTTGGGATTAAAATATTTAGGATCAAGGTTAGGACCCTCATCGGGTTCAGGAGCAAGTGGCTTGGGGTTAAATTGATGGTTGGGTCAGCCTGCATTTTCTGATAGGATCTGACTTGGACTCAGGGTTGGGTTTGGTTCCTGATCATAATCGACATCAGGTAGATTGATTTGGGATGATGGTTGGATTGAGCCAGATTTTTCGAATAGGGTTCACTGTGGGCTGAGGGTCAGGGTTTAGCATTCGGTTCGGACTTACAGTTAGGGTTGGGTC
Source organism: Elaeis guineensis (assembly GCF_000442705.2). Classification (NCBI taxonomy): domain Eukaryota; kingdom Viridiplantae; phylum Streptophyta; class Magnoliopsida; order Arecales; family Arecaceae; genus Elaeis; species Elaeis guineensis. The sequence goes on from NC_025997.2 coordinate 123,150,320, forward strand.
CCGATCGACATTGCCATTAGGGTGCCTGAGTTAGAGTTTTGGTTAGGGTCTGATCGATGGAGAGAGAACGACGGAGGATGTTGGGGGCTGCGTGCGATGAGGGTCCAGGATAGTAAAATCGTGGTGGCGATCGGTGGATTGATGGTCGATGTGGGGAAGGATTAGGGTTTGGTCAAAGAGGGTAGCGATGGTGATGGGTTAGGATTTAGGTTATGGGTGGTGTTAGAGTTTCGGAGGGAGGCATCAGGACATCTGAGGGTTAGGGTTGGGATGAGTAGGGCCCAAATTAGGGTTAGGGTTTAGATGGAGATGGCGGTTGGGAGGGATGGGGTCGGCATCAGATTTTGGGTTAGGGCTGAGATTTGGAGTTTTGTAGATGAAAATCATGAGGGGGAATGCGTAGGATCCAAATTAGGGTTAGGGTTTAGATAGAGATGTGGCTTTGGAAGGATTAGGATTAGTATTAGGGCTTCGGTTAAGGCTATGGTTGGGATGTTGGAGATGGAAGTAGTGACGGAGGAGCCTGGCAGAGAATAGAGATAGGAATAGTGAGGATAAAAAAATGGAGGGGAGAAGAAAAAAAAGAATGACAAGGCGGAGAAGGAGATGATACTGGAGATGGGCTGATCCAGGTTGAGGATGGAGAGGCTCTCGCAATGACCGACGCCCTCCTATCTTCAGGTAAGGAGGAAAAGAGGAGAGGAATGATGCCGATCACGGCCTTCGCCTGTCCGTGTGCTCGAAGAAGTGGTGGATCCATCGCCATCGACATCGCCATTCCATACGGGTCATCGAGTAGCGAGATCGGTGCAAGAAGGGATAGATCTAGCCATCAAAGGAGAAGGGTTGGTTGGAGAGGATGGAGGCTGGAGGGGAGTAGTCGAAGAGGGCGGAGGAGGCCGGAGAGGTGGATGGTGGAGAGAGGGGTGGAGGGACGGCAGCAAAAATGGAAAGATCGAGAAGGAAAGTTAGGTGGGTTTGATAGGAGAGGGTGATTATTTAAGTCCCTAGCCGCATAAGAATTTTATGCATTTCGAATACATAAAATGCTGATCGAGTTGAAGATTATGTAGGCATCCTTATAAAATACTTTATGCGAAAATTATGTTAGATTTGTGCCCTAGAAGTCAATTATTGACTGACATATTTTGTAATTTCAGGATTTAAACTTATACTTATAATCTTTCTATTATCAATAAAGAGCTTTTTTATTCCAATCACGTATATGTGTCCATGATTTATCCTAAAAATTAACAAAGATAATTTTTGTATATTCTTAAAGTGTTAAGAATTTGAGACATACATGAATTAGTTAATTTCTAAATGCTCTCGATCAATAAATCATCACGGAAGATAGTGATCAATCCATTTGAGATCGGTGCATGGTTCACCTCCTTTGTGGGCAGATGAGTCTCGGATCTGTAGTATAGGGACACTGGAATGAGGGTACTGGTGGTTGTTAGAGAATAACTTGCACTGAACGTGATCAATACGAGAACCACATGGATGTCTACTCACTCGTCAGTGATCTTCTCGATGCTGCAGTGATGTGAGTGGTCTTTTGACCTACGGTGTCATTGACTATTCGCAGCGAGGCTACTGAGTTTGACTGTATATTTTTTTGATCGCTAGCCATTCAGATCCTTGCTGTGTATATTGACTTCAGTAGGTTCAGATTTGCTGTTTGGAGTAGGATGCACGTAGAAGGAATTTATCAATCTTGGTAGAAACGGAGAAGCCCCAAATAATTTGCGAGACAGAGTTCAAAAAGTCTTTGGTCAAAGTAAGTGTGAATACTGAAAAAGAATTTTCACAGAATTCACAAGTGAATTCGAGTCGAGCCAATCTTACATATGACTGACAATGGGGTCTGACAAATTCTCCATGACCTCGGTGAAGTCAAGACTCACGATAGAAGGACTGAATTATACGATAACTGCACATAAGGATTCATACTTTCATTCTACTGGGTTATCACTACATACTGCTAGGTATCACTAGTGGATTGTGGGACTCATCAGACGTCATCTTGATGATTGATGACCCTTGAAGGGTAGAGTTGAAAATATTCCAACCCATCGAAAAGAGTTTCGATGATATTGTGATGGAGATCACAATATATCTCACTATCAGATAGAATGAAACCTATGGGGTCACACATTAAGAGATTTAATCTTGAATTTGCTAATTGAGCTTATGAAGTTCTAATTGGATTAGGATTTATTGAAATTCTATTGGGTTTAATAGAACTATGCTAGCACATAGTTAAACGTAATTCTTCTCGAAACTTCGATTGGATCAAGTCCATAGTCTTGAACCTAACCTAAATCTATTTGGATTTAATTAGACTATTAATTGTGAGCCTAAGAGAATTGCATTAAGTCAATTAATTGGCTAAATTATCTCCTCATTATCTCTTCATTATCTCCTAATTATCTCTAAGTGGTGTGTGGAATAGATGGAAAGAATGGGTGGTGCCTACCTCCCTTTTTAGCAGGACCATGGATGCCAACCCTTAGATAATGTGAGAGGGGCCCACCCCCTTTGATGTTTGGCATGGAGGAGAGAGAGAGGGGCCACACCCCCTCTCTTGAATCAAGAAACTCTAATGGGGCACCAAGTGTTGGCGCCCCACATACTTGCCTTAAAATGCATAGGGCGCTCACTCAGATTGCCTTATCTGATTATGGTGCCCCATGTACTTACCAAAGGAGACTGATTATCTACCAATTAAGTCTGATTTTATTGTAAAAAAATTAAATTAAAAAAGTAAAAATCCTTAAAAGATAAGGACGTGTCTTTTTAAGTTAATTGGTTTCTCTTTTGGGTCAAGATAGAGTCTATTTAAAGAGAAGGTCTCTTAGGGCTTGAAAAAAAAAGATAGAATTTTGTAAAACCAAAACTCTCTCTCTCCCTCTCCACACTACTCTCTCCTTCTTTCCTTTCTACGCCCAAGGTTTTCAAAAAGTAGAATTTTGTGAAATCAAAACTCTCTCTCTCCCTCTCCACACCACTCTCTCTCTCCTTCTTCCCTTTTCATGCCCAATGGTCAGGTGTCCCCCTATTCTACATGCCAAAGGTGGAGGTGATCTTCTTCAAGAGTGAAGAACGAGGAGAAGAAGAAAGCTACAGATTAAAGAGTTGATCCTGCAGTCTAGATCAAAGTATTGATTTAGATTCTAAAGGCTGACATCCTATTTGGAGTAGAAGGATCTACTATGAGAAGATCGGTTCAAGATTGATCCCGATGGATATCTGTAGAGGTCGGACACATGTGCGGCTCGAGAAATTTTGAACTCGAGATCATTGGTTGCGGTAAATTTCTATCCGCGCTAAGATATTGAGATTTGATCTCATACTTACTTTTATTTTCAGATTATATGTATTTTTTTTCTCCTGGACTTGGATAGAATTAGATATGATCTTATACATGTAGAGTTAAATGGTTTAATCCGATCATTTTTTTGCAATAATTATAAAGTTTTAGAAATCTACACATGCTACCTATCCGACTTTCTAATAGTAGTATCAGAGCCATTGATTTTTAAAGACACATATGATCTGATTTTTATCTTAGATCTAAAATTTTTAATGATTTAAAATTGATCTTGTATTGATATAAGGTTGTCCTGATATAGAATTTATCCTCTATATTGTAAAGATTATCCTAGCACAAGATTGATTAATTTTTAAAATTATTTTTAAAGTAATTAAATCAATCTGTCGGATCTAAAAATTAATATATGTGATATGTTTAATTTTAAGTTAAGATCTGAAATTAGAATGATTAAAAGTTCACATCAAACTGGTATAAGGTTGTCCTGATATAGGATCTCCTATATTAAAAAGATTATCCTAGTTTGATATGAATCGATTTCTGAAAAAATATTTTTAAAATATTTTAATCATTATTTTAGATATAATTTTATATATATTTGATATGTGTAATTTTAGTTTTAGATCTAAAATTTGATGTATATGAGATGCATGTTTTAATTTAGATTTGAAAGTACATACATGTGATATATGATATTAGGTTTAAATCTGAAACAGTTTCAAGATCATAAGCCACTAATGCATGCAATAAAATATAATTTAAAAATTATTTTTAGATCTGAAATCATGTTGTTGCATATGGGTATGGGTTAAACAAATTAGGTCTAGTGGTCGAACTACAATTAGGCTCAAATTGATTAGATCAGACTAAAAATTATTTTTGATTTTAAGTAGTTGATTGAACCTAATCGATGGTTGATTAGGATTAGATCAAAGGATCTCAAAGTCGAGTTTAGTTATCGTTGGTCGCATCGATTTATATTTTGATATGAGTTGATTGACTCAAGACCGAATTTGGCTCAGTGGTTCGGATCTGTTTCAATAGATTAACCTGATCGATTCTAATCGATCAATTTGGTGTCTAAGGTAAGTATTTAGATGGTGGTTATTTTATTGATTCCGTTATCTGATCTGATCAATTTTGATTGATGTCTAAGGAAAGCAACGGGAAGATCCCCACATATCTTAACTTTATCTGATCATCTTAGGAGATTCAGTTTCATGTTAGGTTACTTGTTAACTCGAGTTCATTCATGTCGACTAGGCTGGTTAAACATGTTGATATGCTGACTTAAATATAATCAGTCGGATATCGGATCTACTGATTTAGAAGAGATCTAAACCTAAATCTTCTTACTAAATATTAAGTCTAGAGGTCTTCCATCGTTGTAGAGATACAGGTGCCTTCCTGACGTTGATCATTCTCGGCTGGTTACAGTAGTTCAGTTGCATCGAAAAGGTACAACCACTCTATTGATATTTGATGTCCTGAGGTAAAGATGGGATTGGACCCAATAACTGTTAGGTGAGGGTCCCAATGATGGCTTTACGTCTGTTGGTGAATGATGGATCCGACTTAACTAAAAAATGTGTGAATAACTATTAGTTGAGGTCACAGGATTTAAAGACCAAGCCCACTACATTTTGCTTAGTAAAGCAATGGATAAAGTGTTGTCCACTCATTGGTCTGTACTCATCAATAACTTTTGGATGAGATGTGTATAGATTAATGGGACTGTAGTATCCACTTAAAATTGATCGCATATAGATTTTCATTTCTCTACCAGAGAAGTGTGGGAGATTCAAAAAAATAGTGGGAGCCTTTGTTTGTTTTTAAAGTTTCTAGAATAAATAATTTTATAAGTACAAATATCTAACTAGAAACTATTCTATTTGCAGATAACCATATCGAGTTCCAACCCCTTAGCCTGTATCTTCGATACCAATAGGTTGACCTGTACGAATTATAAAGACTAGCTTCAAAATCTAAAAATCATTCTCAGCTCTAAAAAGCTTACCCATGTCCTTGACCAGGAAGTGCCTGTGTTATCTACTCGTCCATCCCCTGATCAACGAGCCATACTTGAGAAATGGATGGATGAAGATAACAAGGTAAAGTGTTACATATTAGCATCCATTTCTATTGATCTTCAGTGACAGCATGAAGACATGAAGACTGCCAAAGAGATGCTGACTCACCTGCAAGAGTTGTATGGTGAGCAAAATCGCACAGTTTGCTTGAGGTCTCTCAGAGACTTTTCAAAACGAAGATGCGTGATGGGCAGTCTGTCAATGATCATTGTTTAAAAATGATCAAAGACATCGAGGAGCTTCAAAAGTTAAATATGAATATGGACAAGAAATTATAAGTGGATCTGATCCTCCAATCTCTTCCTGAATCATATGGACAGTTCATCATGAACTACCATATGAATAAAATCGATAGCACTTTGTCTAAGTTATTGAATATGCTGGTAACAGCAAAGAGCACCTTGAAGAGTTCAAGAGGTATAATTCTGGCTGTAGAGCAAACTTTCTTCGAAAGCAAGTCTTCTTTTAAGAAGAAGAAAAAGCCCACGAAGAAGCAGAAGAACGAGGCCAAATCCAAAAAGCAGGATCCGAAGAAGACCGATGATAAGAAAAAATATTTTCATTGCAACATCGAAGGTCACTGGAGGAGGAACTGTCCGGTCTACCTGACGACTGTCAAAAGCAGAAAGAAGAATGGGCCTTCTGAAGGTACATCTGATATATTCATTATTGAAACTAATCTAACGATTTTCTCTTCTTCTAGTTGGATTCTTGATTCTGACTCAAGTACTCATTTGTGCACTTCTATGCAGGGTCTTGAAGAAATAAAAGGGCTGAAGGAAAGCGAGATCACTCTCCGGATCGACAATAGAGCAAGGATTGCTGCTATGACCGTCGAGATCTATCCTCTGCGATTATCGCTAGGACTTAGTTTATTTTTAAAAGATTACTATTATGTACCTGTAGCCAGTAGAAATTTGATTTCCATCTCTGTGCTGGCAAGGATAATTATAATTTTTATTTCAATAAAGATATATGTTCAATTTATTTCAAAAATAAAATTATTGCACGTGCTTTCTTTATTGACGATCTTTATCATTTGTATATGGATGCGAGTGTAAATATCAATGAACAAATTGTGAATGTCATAAAGTCTAAGAGACCTAGAGATAGGATTAGCCAAAAGTATCTGTGGTACTTTAGGCTAGACCATATTGGAGAGGATAGACTGAACAAACTGGAGAAAAATGATCTTCTCAGATCATTGACTTTCAAGTCTTATCTAGTTTGTGAATCGTATCTTTAAGAAAAAATGATCAAGCTATCCTTTGTGGGATAAGAGGAAAGGATCACTGAGATATTAGTCCTGGTACATACTGATGTATGTGGTCCATTCGATGTACAAGCCAGGGATGGCTATATCTACTTCATAATTTTTATCGATGATTATTCACAATATGAATTTGTGTATTTGATACATCAAAAGTCTAAAGCTTTTGAAAAGTTCATAGAGTTCAGACATGAAATAAAAAAACAGATCAGAAAACCCATAAAGGTTCTTCGATCAAATCGAGGAGAGAAATATCTTAATGAAAAATTTCAGACCTATCTTAAGGATAATGGCACAATCTTATAGTGGACACCTCCAAAGATGTCTCAGCTCAACAGGATATCCAAAAGGAGGAATCGAATCTTATTAGATATAGTCCGATCTATGATGAGCTTCACAGACCTTTCTGTCTTTCTTTGGAGACATGCATTGCTTTTTGTGATTCATCTTTTGAATCAAATTTCTTTTAAATCTGTTCCTACCATATCATATGAATTATAGCATGGTAAGAAGCCGACTCTTGGGTACCTCAAGATTTGAGGATATCTGATCCTTGTCAAACGATAGCAAACGGACAAGTTAGAGGCTAGGTCCTTTAGGGCTCGCTTTATAAGGTATTCTAAGAAAATCATAAAATACTACTTCTATCTTTCTGAGGATCACACTGTAATTGTGAGCTGTCATACCATCTTCTTAGAAAAAGAGTTTATCCAAGATGGAGGCAGTGGGAGAAAGATTGAGCTCGAAGAGAAAGTCTCTGAGGAGCATCGAGTCCAAGAACCTGAATCTAGTAATGAGCTAGTAGATGTGATACCTCCTCCACCTCGTAGATCAAATAGGATCTTCCATCCTCCTGAAAGGTATTTAGATATTCTTATAGAAGATTTAAAGAAAGCATTCCTTGTGGGAGATAGGGATATTAGGGATAATCCCAAGACCTATAATAAGGCAATGTTAGATATTGACTCCGAGAAATAGATGAAAGCGATGAAGTCAGAAATTGACTCCATGCATTCCAACCAGGTTTGGTCCTTAGTAGATCCACTTGAAGGTATTGTACCTATTGGGTGTAAATAAATTTATAAAAGAAAAATTAGATCGGATGGTAAGGTAGAGACCTATAAGGCAAGGCTAGTCACGAAAGGTTATAGTTGACGCGAAAGCATTGACTATCATGAAACTTTTTTGCCTGCAGCCATGCTAAAATCCATTCATACTCTGCTTGCAATAGCAGCCTTTCATGATTATGAAATTTGGCAGATGGATGTGAAAACTATCTTCCTAAATAGATATCTTGAGGAAGATATTTATATGGAGCAGCCTTTGAATTTCACATCCAGTGATAGTGATCACAAGGTCTGCAAGCTGCGAAGATTCATATAAGGACTTAAACAAGCATCACAGAGTTGGAACACTCATTTTAATGATGTAATCAAAATGTTTGATTTCATCAAAAATAAAGAGGAGCCATGTGTGTACAAAAAAGTCAGTGGAAGTACTGTCACATTTCTCGTATTGTACATGGATGATATCCTCCTGATTGAAAATGATATTTTCAGACTGATATCGGTCAAAGTATGGTTATTGAAAGAGTTCACCATGAAAGACCTAGGAGAAGCTTCCTACATTCTTGTATAAAAGTCTATAGAGATAGATCTAAGACGATGATAGGATCTCACAGTGAATGTACATAGAGAAAGTACTGAAGAGGTTCAGCATGGAGAAATCTAAAAGGGGTTTTTTACCCATTAGACATGGCATTCATCTCTCCAAAAAGATGTATCCCGACGCACCTGAGGAGATCCAGCGCATAAGCAAGATCCCTTATACTTCGATAATAGGAAGCCTCATATATGCCATATTATGTACACGCTCTGATATAGTCCTTGTCATGAGTGTCACGAGCAGATATCAGACAAATTCAGATGAAGAAAATTGGATTGTTGTTAAAAATATCCTTAAGTATTTAAGAAAGACTAAGGATTTGATGTTAGTCTTTGGTGGAGGATCGGAGCTGAAAGTTGAGGGATACATCGATTCGAACCTCATGACTGATGTCGATGATAGAAAGTCTACATCGAGATATATCTTCTTGTATAATGATGGTGCGGTTAGCTGGAAGAGTTTCAAGCAGTTGATCATTACAGATTCGACCATGGAAGTCAAGTACATCACCACCTTTGAAGCTGCTAAGGAAGCTTTTTGGTTCAAGAAGTTTATTGCAGAGCTGGATATGATGCAATCAGATGCTATTACACTGTACTACAACAACGACGACGTTATAGCCCTCGCTAAGGAGCCCAGGTCTCACCAAAAGTTCAAGCACATTGAATGATGATTTTACATCATACGCAAATATCTCAAGAAGAAATTCATCGAGGTACAGAGAGTCGACTCTGTGTTGAACGTAGCAGATCTGCTGACCAAGCCTCTAGCCAGCAAAAGATCAAAGCTCACCTTGAGAAGATAGATCTTAGGTATATAGCCAATTAGCTTTAGGTCAATTGAGAGTTTGTTAGATTTATACCCTAGAAGTCAATTGTTGGCTAACACATTTTGTAATTTCAGGATTTAAATTTGTACTTATAATCTTTCTATTATCAATAAAGGACTTTTTCATTCTAATCATGTATATGTGTCTCTGATTTGTCCTAAAAATTAACAAAGATAATTTTTGTATATCCTTAAAGTATTAAGAATTTAAGACATACATTAATTAGTGATTAATTTCTAAATGCTCTCGATCAATGGATCGTCATGGAGGATAGTGATCAATCCATTTAAAATCGATGCACAGTTCACCTCTCTTGTAGACAAATGAGTCTCAGATCTGCAGTGTAGGGACACTGGAGTGAGAGTGTGGATGGTTGTGAAAGAACAACTTGCACTGAGCATGACCAACATGAGAATCATATGGATGTCTACTGACTTGTCAGTGATCTTCTCGATGCTATAGTGGTGTGAGTGGTCCTTTGACCTACAGTGTCATTGGCTATTCACAGCGAGGCTACTGAGTTTGACTGCATATTTTTTTGGTCTTTAGCCATTCAGATCCTTGCTATGTATATTGGTTTCAGTAGGTTCAGATTCGCTGTTTGGAGTAGGATGCACCTAGAAAGAATTTATCGATCTTGATAGAAAAGGAGAAGTCCTATGTGATTTGCGAGACTGAGTTTAGAAAATTTTTTATCAAAATAAGTGTGAATACTGAAAAAAAAATTCACAAGATTCACAAGTGAACTCGAGTCAAGTCAATCTTGCATATGACGACAATGGAATCTAACGAGCTCTCCATGACCTCCGTCAAGTCAGGACTCACAATAGAAGAACTGAATTATATGATAACTGCATCTAGGAGTTCATACTTTCGTTCTACTAGATTATCACTACATATTACTAGATATCACTGGTGGATTGTGGGATTCATCGGGCATCATCTTGATAATCGATGACCCTCGAAGGGTAAAGTTAGAAATGTTCCAATCCATCGAAAAGAATTTGGATGATATTGTGATGGAAATCATAATATATCTCACTACTAGATAGAATGAAACCTATGAAGTCACACATTAAGGGATTTAATCTTGAATTTGTCAATTAGACTTATAAAATTCTAATTGGGTTAGGGTTTATTGAAATCCTATTGGGTTTAATAGAACCATGCAAGTACATGGTTAAACCTAATTCTTCTCAAAACTTCGATTGAATCAAGTCCATAGTCTTGAACATAACCAAAATTCATTTGGATTTTATTGGGCTATTAATTATGAGCCCAAGAGGATTGCAAATCAATTAGTTGGCTAAATTATCTTCTCATTATCTCTTCATTATCTCCTAATTATCTCTAAGTGGTATGTGGAATAGATGAAAAGAATGGGTGGTGCCTACCTCCCTTTTTGGCAGGACTATGGGCGCCAACCCTTGGATAATATGAGAGGGACCCACCCCCTCTTATATTTGGTGTGGAGGAGAGAGAGAGGGGGGCCACACTCCCTCACTTAAACCAAGAAATCCTAATGGGGTGTCAAGTGTTGGCACCCCACATACTTGCCTTAAAATGCATAGAGCACCCACTTAGACTGCCTTATCTAATTGGGGCGCCCCATGTACTTACCAAAGGAGGCTGATTATCTATCAATTAAGTCTGATTTTATTGAAAAAAAATCAGATTAAAATGATAGAAATCTTTATGAGATAAAGATATACCTTTTTAAGTTAATTAATTTTTCTTTTGGGTCAAAGTAGAGTCTATTTAAAGAGAAAGTCTCTTAGGATTAGAAAAAAAGATAGAATTTTGTGAAACCAAAATTCTCTCTCTCCCTCTCCATGCCACTCTCTCTCTCCTTCTATCCTTCCCACACCCAAGGGTTGGGAGTCCCCCTATTCTACACGCCAAAAGTGAAGGTGATCTTCTTCAAGACTGAAGAACGAGGAGAAGAAGAAGGCTGCAGATCAAGAAGTTGATCCCACAGTCTAGATCAAAGTGTTGATCTAAGTTCTAAAGGCTGAGATCCTACTTAGAGAAGAAGGATCTACTATGAGAACATCAGTTCGAGATTGAGCTTAGTGGATATCCGTATTGGCTGGATACATATGCGACTCGAGGTACTTCGAATCTGAGATCATCAATTGTAGTGAATTTCTATCCACGCTAAGATATTGAGATTTGATCTCATACTTACTTTTATTTTCAAATTATATGTATATCTTTTCTCCTAGACTTGAGTAGGATTAGATATGATCTTATGCATGTGGGGTTAAATGGTTTAACGCGATCGTTTTTTCACTACAATTATAAAATTTTTGAAATCTACAAATGCTGCCTATCCGACTTTCTAATAAATTATTGGTTGCATTGGAACATTATGTATTAAGTTTCATATTTTGGATATTTAGGCTATTTTTGTGAGGGCGTTCTTATAAAGAAATATGTGGAAACCATTAGAATTTTATAATATTTGATTTTTTTAGATATTAAAAAATTAATTAAATAATATTTTAATATTCTAACAAAATCCTACATATATTGGTGGGAAACAACCACCTTCCAAGTAAAAAAATCATTGAGAATTTTAATGATCTATGAATTAGTTAATAAAATATTTTTATATTAAATATGATATTTTATTAATATGATTTATTTAATATGGTTTATGACTATATTTTTTTAGGAAGGAGAAATAGAACTAAAATAGTTTTTCTTGGATAAACAAATATATTTTAAAAATTATTATTTATTTTGCTAATATCATTTATTTAATATGGTATTTCATTTTGTATTAATAAAAATGATTAGTGATTTATGAGATTAAAAATTGAATGGTGATTTGATGGCTAATGCATAGATTTTGTAGTGATTTTGTTTGAATTGTGTAATCAGATTATGATTTTAGTCATTATATAATTTTTATTGGATTATCCTTTTTTATTATTTTATTGACTAATTTTAATAAAATGTATTGTATAATTCATAAGACACAATATATTATCTAATATAGATTAGCATATAATTTGGGTAATATAATATGTTAATAAAATTATAATTTATGAAATATAGTATGGCTAATTATGAATTAGTATATAATTTGGCTAATATAATGCAATAAGTAATATAACTTTTTATGTTATTGTGATTATATTTTGTGACTTTTAGGAATGAATTATATATTGAATATTTTAAATTTAGTAGATTATCCAGTGTAAGAGAATACCCTCATATATCGCTTTGTTAGATTTTAAAAATAATTATCAAATTTTTTTATATTTTTTTCGATTAGTTTACTGATTTTTAGCTAATTATGATTGTAGAAATGAAAACAATCAAAATTTCACCGAAGGTCATGCTCCAAGAAATAACCGATAGATTAGGCTTACTCAGATTGATTTATGGATTAGAGGTCCATGATGATGGGATGATGAGGCTGCATGTGGAGATTGTACTTGAGCGGAATGATGAGTCATCTGAAATTTTTAAGACCTAGGGTCGTTTGATGTATGATCGAAATGAATCAAAAGAATCCGCTGTAGGATTCACCATAAATAGATTACAGTAAAGATTTGAATTTAAAATTAAAGTTTTTAACTTTGAAGACAAAAATATTATGAGTGCATGTACCGAAGAATAAAAAATAATCATGAACAGCTCGAGTACGAGTATAGACAATTGCATTGAGAGCATGAACTAGCGGTTGATAGATATAAGAGGTTGTTGAATGACTATAGTAATCTGTCCAAAGAAGTTAAATATAGAAAAATATTCCAACCAGATTCTGAATCATCAATCGATGAGAATACTATCTAGAACTAAGTATGAGTATGTTTTAGAAGGGTACTGGTGTGTGGCTCAATATTTTATATTTTGGGATTTATGAGGGCCAATTTTTGTGTTCTTTTCTTTGTATCTGAAGAATGATTGTATCATGTTTTGGTTTAATCGATGAAATTTAGTCATATTTTGGCAATGAACGAAGATGATGCTAATTTCTATTGTATTTTTTTTATCTGATTTATTGTGTCACTTTTTATGAATTGCACTATTAATATGTTGGAATTATCTGTGTTATGAATCAAGCTTTATTTTATTAAAAAATCTAAATATATTTCTATATGTTATTAATATGATATTGTTAAACATGATAACTTTTGATATGGATTCTACCTACGAAATTTATGATCAAAGATATCATTATCTTTGCACAAAATTGATGAGATTGTTAAGACCAATATTTATCTTTATGAAAAAAATTTGCTAAACGTCTCAATTCTTTTTATTATTTATAGGTCGATTTGTATTTCAAATTTTATTTCTAAGGTTCGATTCCTATATAAGGTATTTATTAAAATATTACTAAATTTTATTCATCTTTGATACTTTTTTTATTATATTTTTTATTATTAGATTGAAATCTAAGCTGTGAATTACCCTCTAATTTTGCGATCTATTTTTTAGTTCCTATTTATTCATTTTTTGTATCCTGTGAAATAATTTGTCATTTATAAGATTACTAATATATGATTCAATTTTAAAATATTTTATTGATATATTATGCATTAAAATTTCTTTTTACTTAATTCATTTATTCATGGGATAGATGAAATTTGCAAGAAATATATAGGAAGAATAAAATAAGAAGAATGAATGTCATTGCTGAACGAAGAAGTCGAAGGTCATTAGAGAAAAGAGATCACCCACCTAATATTGGTGGGAAAAAATGATGTCGGCACATACATTGCTATTCCATGGTAAACGATGAAGAAAATTTAAATATCATTTCATGTAAAAGTACTCGAAGATTTGACAGAATTATAGCATCCAGCATAGAAAAAAATATAAGTAGAGCACTGGATAAGGATAATATTTTTGCAGAGAATTCTAGATTGACTATAGAAGAAGGTATCATTTATTAAATTTCAATCACAGTTATCCATATTTCAATTTATTTTATGATCATTAATACTAGGAAATATTGAAATTTCAGTTGATAGGCAATTGTATAATTGAGAAGATTCCATTTTATTTCCAATGATAAATGAAGTATGCCCTTTAGCTGCAGTGCATTTTTTCAACTTTCATGTTTTCAATATAAAGGTAGAGTTCAATTGGACTTAAGGCTTTTGTATTTTTTGTAATGTAGAAAAGATTACCAAGCCATTAGATATTGGTCTTCTCGAACATCAATGTCAATTTTGTAGAATTTTATTTTGGTACAAAGACCGTGTACATAAATCACATGGTGGTTTTAGACCTAAATTTAATCTATGTTGCCGTAAAGAAAGAGTGGATTTATCATTATTAAAACAAAACCCAACTTTTTTGGACGCTTTATTGGATTGCAATGGAGGAAAAAGAGTTTCAAAACTTCAAGAAAATATTAGGGTATACAACTCCATGTTTATCTTTACATCAATTGGAGCCAAAACTGATAATGAAATTAATAGTAGATTAGGACCGTATATATTCCGAATCAATGGACAAAATCATCATCGAATGGGCTCGCTTCTTTCGATTGATGGTGAAAGGCCTAAATTTGTGTAATTATATATATATGATACTAGAAATGAAATAAATAATAGGATGATTGTAGTAAATTCAGATGATGATTCATCATATATAGATCAAAAAATTATAGAAGGATTGATGAAGATGTTTCCTGAGAAAAATTAGATTGTTAGAGCTTTTAGAATGGTTAGATATCATTTTGAATAATTTCATCTTTCATCTGTACGGCTAAAATTATTGTGTAGGCATGATGGAGATAGCCTACAATATAATGCACTTTTGGCTTTTGAAATAGCAGCATTGATTGTTGGTGATCTAGGACAGGTTGATCGCCAACGCAATATTATTGTTGAACATAAAACGGAAGGATTGAAATGTATTAATGATTTGCCTCCCAGCTTTATAGTCATGCAATATCCGATTTTATTTCTATTTGGTGAAAATGGTTTTAGAATCAATATCCAATACAGAGAGTCTTCACATAGATATCCAAAAATTAGATAGCATATCACTATAAGAGAATTTTATACTTATAGAATACAGTAAAGAATCTTCGAAGGAAAGACATTGATAAAAGGAGGAAGATTATTTTAATAATATATAGTTGATGCTTTCTCATATGTTGAAGAAGAGAGGTTAGACTATATTAGAAGAAATCAGAAGGATCTTCGATCAAAAATTTATCAAAGTATCACAAATGCTGTGGTTCATAGAGTTATTGATGGTTATGCAATAGAAAAGAGAATTATTTTGCCATCAAGCTTTACTGAAAGTCCAAAATATATGATTCAGAACTATCAAGATGCTATTGCTATTTATAGATGACATGAATATTCAGATTTATTTATCATATTTACCTGTAATGTACAATGACCTGAAATTCAGACTGCTTTAGATTTAATTTTTGATCAAAAAGTGAAAGATAGATCCGATATTGTCAGCAGAGTTTTCAAAATAAAACTTGAAGAATTGATATTGGATATTATCAAGAAATATCATTTTGGAAAAATGGTCGTAGGTAACTTGCTAAATTTTTGCTTAAAATTATATGAGGATGATTATTTATAATTTTTTTGATATACTTTTTAATGGTATTTGCAGTTTTATATACGATAGAATTTCAAAAATATGATTTACCACATACATATATCTTACTTTGGTTGAGTTCGGAGTATAAATATCTGATGGCAGTAGAAATAGATTCTATAATATGTACTGAATTACCAAATGAGATTGATGATTCTATTGGATATGAACATGTGAAATTTATGATGCACGGACCATTTGGATTGGATAATTTGAAATCAACATGCATGGTTAAAGGACGTTGTTTGAAATATTTTTCAAAAAAAATTTAGGAGCAAACGATAATCGATGAAAATGGATTTGCTACTTATAGGAGAAAAAATAATGGACATTATGCTGCTAAAAATGGAGTTAGACTTGATAACAGATTTATTATTCCGTATAATTTGGACCTAAATATATGTTATCGGATGCATATAAATGTCTAATGGTGCAACAAATCAAAAATGATTAAGTATTTATTCAAATATGTCAATAAAGGTGCGGACAGAACACGGACAATAATAATAGAAAATGTATCAGTTAACAATAATACTGGAGAATCAAGTTATCAAGAAGTTGATGAAATAAAGATATTCCTTGATTGTAGATATTTATCAATATATGAAGCTATGTGGAGATTATTCCAATTTGATATTTATTTCACAGAACCTACCGTTGCACATTTGGTTGTGCATCTTCCGTTTATGAATAGAATAACATATCATGGGGATCAGAGTTTACCATCTATTCTTGCAAGGAGGAATGTGGAGAAAATCATGTTTACAAAATGGATGCAAACCAATGAAATTTTTGTGGATGCTCAGGATTTGACATATGCAGAATTTCCTATGAAGTGAGTATAGAATTCAAAAGATAAACTACAGACAAGAAGAAAGAGAAAAAATCGAATTGATAGAATTGTCTATATTCATCCCAATTCAGGTGAATTGTATTATTTGCAAATGCTCCTAAATATGGTGAAAAGTGCAAGAAATTACAATGAAATCAAAATTGTAAATGGCATTATACATCCCACATTTCAATCTACATATAACACACTTAGTTTATTAGGAGATGCTAAAGAATGGCATGAAGCATTGAATGAAGCTTCTTTCTGGACAACATTTAAATTAAGATAGCTTTTTGTTACACTGATTGTTTATGGTGAAGTAGCAGATCCGAACAAATTATTTCAAATGTAATGAAAAATTTTTTTGGATGATATTATCTGTACTTTGAGAAATATATTGAAACTTCTCAAGCTATGCATTCTAGAATCACAGTTAAAAAATTATTTTTTTTTAAATTAAAGAAATTATTCAATAAAAATTTATGTTCTTTATCAGATTATAATCTTTCGATGCCAGACAGAATTATGATGGAGGGGTTGAGTAACAGATTGTTAAGAGAGAAAATTGATTATGATGTACAAATTCTACAGCAAGAACATTTAGCATTGGTTGAAAATTTAAATGAGCAAAAAAAAATTATAATGCAGTTTTACATGCTATAGATGAAGATAATGGTGGATTTTTTTTTGTATATGGTCATGGAGGAACAGATAAGACCTATCTTTGGCAGACCATTATATAAAAAATCAGGTCATATGATAAAATTATTTTAACTGTTATTTCTTTCGAAATAGCATCACTCTTACTATCTGGTGGTCGAATAGCACATTCTAGATTCAAAATACCTATTCAGATTGATGACTACTCCACATGTGAAATTAAAAATGATACTCAACTTGCAAAATTAATTGAATCGATAAGTTTGATAGTTTGGGGTGAAGCTCCGATGAATCATAGAAATTATTTTGAAGTATCTGACAAATTTTTGAAAGATATTCTACCAACAAGAGATTCAGATATATCAAAAAACCCATTCGGTGGAAAAATTATGTTGCTTGAAGGAGATTTTAGACAAATACTCTCAGTTGTTGTTAGAGAAGATAGAACAGATATAGTGAATGCATCAATAAGTCGATCATATTTATAGAATTATTGTATAATTTTTTATTTGAAAAAAATATACGATTATTGGGTGATGACATGGATGAAGAATCTAGAATATTATTGATAAATTTTAGCAAATGAATTTTGGATATTGATGATGGAAAAATGCCATCTATTAAATTGCGGGATGATGAAGAAGAAGCAGATTGGATAAAAATTTTAGATGATCTACTTATTAAAACAGATAAAGATCATATTCAATATATTACCTTTGTAATTCATTCGAATTTTGAAGAAAACTTTGCAGCTCCTGTATATTTGAAAGAAGGAGCTATTATTATACCTACGAATGAGATAGCCGATGACATAAATATGCACATATTTTCTCTACTTTTTGATGAAAAAAAATTATATTTAAGTTCTAATACAATATATCGAACATCAATGGGTGCTGCGGTTGAGGATGTTCTTTATCCTCTTGAATTCTTCAATTCTTTGAAATTCAATGGTATTCCATTTCATGAATTGAAGTTAAAAAGGGGTGCACCAATAATATTGTTGCAGAATATAAATCAAAGTACGGGCCTCTGTAACGGTACCAAATTAATAACAATGAATTTAACTACAAAAGTTATATAAGCAGAGATTATTACAGATAGTAACATTGGTGCTAGGGTTTATATCCCTCACATTATAATGGAGGTGAAGAAAACAAAATGGCCGTTTATTTTCAAAAGAAGATAGTTTTCAGTAAAAGTTTGCTATGCCATGACAATTAATAAAAGTCAGGATCAAATACTGAATAAAGTTGGATTATATTTGCCTAGCCCAATATTTAGTCATGGTCAGCTTCATGTTGCACTTTTACGTGTTACTTCTCATTGAGGCCACAAGATTTTAATAAAAAATGAGCATGCAGGATACAAAGATTATACAAAAAATATTATTTATAAAGAAATTTTTTTGGATTTAACTTCAGGTATATTTATGTCATTGGATAATATAGTATACGATTGATAATTACCTATACACAATATTACTCGATTACTTTTATAAAATTTTATACACTTATTTATCAACATTTGATTTGTTTAAGTAGGTTGAGCAGATATGGAATATAATGTGCTATCGAATTTATAGTTAGAAAGAAAAAAATTAGAAAATTAAAAGTTAGAATTATAAGAATTTAGGATTCAATAAATCGTAATGTCGATAATTAGCTACTGAGTGTTGATTGTATCTTCATTGATTAAAATGTTATAATGTATCTTTTTTCTATTATTTTTTATGTATACAAATTTTATATACTTAATTCTTATAAATTGATTTCGTACAGGAGAATACCATTCAAGTATCAATTCGTAGTGAAGATGCAGTTCAATTTAGGGCTATTCTTCTTGAAGGAAATATTTACTTTTTCGAGAGATTCAACGTCGCACTGAATAAAAATAATTTACATTAACAAATGAACAGTTGTGCAGCCAGTTAGTGTTGCTGATGTTCTTATACCTCTTCATAAATTTAGTTTTATCAAATGTGATGAATTACCAGCAAGAAATTATAATGATCTTCACTTGATCGATATATATATGAATTATTTGCTATGACTTATAATTTTATGAGAAAAATTCCTCTAATATTTTGAGCTCCTTTTTTTTCAGATGTTATCGGTCATACAATGGCTATTGGAGCTCTTGAGCAGACATATGTCTAACAGAAATTAGTTTATAAGAGAAATATAGACATTGAAAATTTGAGGTAACATTTATCGATTCAATTTATGTTCTAATTATCATATAAAATTTTATCGTTGCAATATGTATAGATATTTGCAGGATGCAAAAACTATCCATTACTTTTTGGGCTAAATTTGCTAAGGAGATTGATCAAAATGTCATTCGAGAATAAGAAAGAGAAGGATCGGTTGTTTATATTTTCACTGGAATGACTGTAAGAACATATAAAAATATTTTTTTTATCTTCAAATATATCTATTATAATTCAATTAATGATTTCAATAGCACTTCATCTGATTCGTATTTGTAGAAAAAATCTGTCTATCATCATGTTCTGCATCCAGATTTTAGACAACTATAGAAATACATGAGATAAGAGAATATCTAAGCAGGTTAGAGTGATGTATCTTTTTATGCTGCATTCAATTCAAAAAATATAAAAAATTTGTTATGATTTGGATATAATTATCAAATTTTATATAGGATAAAAATTTTAATTTCATCAATTGAATTTTTGGTATAAGAGCACCATACTATTATCCATCCACATGATGAGAGTATTATTAATAGAAAAACAATAGACGAATTGCTGAAGTTGGATCGATAAGAGTCGCAGATATAATATAGACCGATAAAAAGGATGATATTGCACTCATACTCAAAACTTAAATTATTCTTCTTAAATATTTTAGGAAATGAAATTCACATACAAGGCAAATATAAAAGAGATTGACACATCATATGGATGGTGGTACAAAGCATGTTATAGTTGTAGGGCTATAGTAAAAGTTTATGGTGATAATTTTTAGTGTAACCAGTGCGGAAAGAATGATCAACCTCCGGTACCATGGTATAATCATTATAACTTTAGATTTTCTTTGGGTTCCGTATAAACAGATAAATTTTTATATGTAGAAAATAACTTCTATAATTTTGATATTTATAGTTACAAATTAAATACTATTGCCGAAGATGCTACTAGCATAACAAAATTTATTGTTTTTGGAAAGTTAGCTCAACAACTAATCAGAGTCCCAATGATTAATCTTGCGACCGATGCAAGATCAAATAGATTTGCTCTTCCGACTATCATAAAAAAAATTCTAAATTGCACCTACATTTTTTAGATTATACTTGGTCCACAAATTTTTGATGATGATGCTTATAACTTCAAGATAACCAGTTTTTTTCAAGAAGCTCAATCTCAGTAGGATGATGTACAAAGTAGTTTTGCATCTGGATCTTCATTTGTGGTATACATTCCAGAAGAGTCTATCTTTTCAACTCTCAAAAAAGAAATCTATCAAGAACTTTTTCAAGAAATAAGTCTCGTGAAGCGATCATCGAGCGCAATACGGTAACGTAATTTTTGTTATGCATCTTTTTTTTTTATGAAAAATTTATATTAATAACGTTGCATCATATGTACAGAAAAACACTAATGACGTCACCATAAAAAAAATATATAGTCAAGGTATTTTAAATCCATTCGTTATATATTTACTTTTTTTATTTATTTTCATTTACATTGTACTGTTGAATTTTTATATTTCAAAAATATTTCAAAAATTTTTTTTATACTTTCTTTTTAGTTCGGATGAAGGATCTATTGTTGACAAAGATTGATGAAGTATTTTCTGATTCTTGATCTGCGTTAGTTTGATCAATCCATGAACGATAATGTCTAATGACATATGCTTAATGTATAAAACTATTTATTATGATATAGTTGGGTACTATTTATTTTGTATTGGATAACAATATATTTTAAAAAATAAGAAATAAAACCGTAATAAATTTTTGGATAAAAATATATATTTTAAATCAAAATTAATTAATTATTTTAAATTATCATTATGCCTTTTTTTTTTATCAAGTTTTTTTGGCCCACTCTATAGCGCAGGTTACTTACTAGTGATAATATTAAAGTTAGTCCCCTTAAAAATGTTGAAGCTGAGACAAAAATAAAAAGGAGAGAACTCTCATCTCAGGAAGAGCTGAACTAAACCGGCTAAGTTAGTATTGTTTGCCTTAATAGTTAAGCTACCCGGACTGCAGTTAAGTAGTCACAAGGAAGAAATTTATAGCTTTTTAAGCCAAAAGAACCTGGCCAGGCTTGTGCAAAAATGGCCCAGCCAACCCTAAGCAACTAAAAGAATGATTCGATCGAGAAGAATGAAGATAATTTTTTCAACCTACTCAATTCAAATATTTTTAAATAAAATTTAAAAAATAAAAAAGTTGGCTGACGTAGGGTGATCCCTTTCCTCTCATTAATGAATCATAAAATTGAGTTATAAAATATTTATTCATATTAGTGAGGTCTGCTCTTATGCAATTTGGATAGAATTTTTTTTTAATTAAAAATATTATAATTTTTTTAAAAATATATATTATTAGTAAAAATAATAATTAAAAAAAATTAAAATCTTATCCAATTGTATATCAACTTTGTTATCAGTCTTTTTGCCTAATTCTTCCCAAATAGAAGATATACCTGATCAAAACCTTCTTTTTAAAAAAAATTACTTTAATAGACCCATTTCCATTTCAAGACCTAGATTGCAAAATTTAGCCTTGATTTGCTTAAAAATAAATAATCAACTAAAAGAATGATTCGATTGAGAAGAATGAGGAAAAATTTTTCAACTTATTCAATTCGAATCTCTTAAAATAAAATATAGAAAATAAGAAAATTGACTAACATAGGGTTTAGATTTCTAAACTTTTATTAATGAATCATACAACTGAGTTACAAAATACTTATTTTTATTAGTAAGGTATGCTTTGGGTGGGATTCTTTTTCTAATTAAAAATATTATAAGTTTTTCAAAATATATATTATTAATAAAATAATAATTAAAAAATCTAAAACTTTATCCAATTTTTATAACAACTTTGTTTTCAAACTTTTTATCCAATTCTTCCCAAATTTAAAGATATAACTGATCAAAATTTTTTTTGAAAAAGAAATACTTTAATGGACCCATTTCCCATTTCAAGACCTAGATTGCTTGAAAAGTTACATGATTTCAACAAGCATTTTTTCAATGGGATGTTGTACGAGCTAATTATATGCTCCAGAAATTTGTTTTGTAATTTGGCTTTCTGATGTGCAAATTTTTCTATTGGACCCTATCTAGTCCTTGTTGACCAAATTAATTCACATTGAATCTGACAATCTCTCTAAATCAAAATACTAACCATAAATAGATAAAAAAATATAATAAATTATTGCTAAATTAAAATTATATCAAGATATTTCTTTCTCTTTCTCTCATAATCGATTGAGAGAATAAATACAATAAAACTAAAATTATCAAAAACATATTGCCAATAAATAGAGACGATACCATAATAAAAAATAAGTGAATAAATAAATCAAAAATATTTAAATTAATGAAAAAAATATTTGTTAGAAATAAATAAGATAATTTTTAATTAAATATTTATTAAAATATGTAGATATCTAAGATAGATATTTTTCAGAATGCACGTGCTCTCGGTATAAAAAGAAAGAGAGTTATCACAGTATGAAAGATCTTTGCCTCTGACAGTAATTGGTGATGAATTTGAATTTATGATCAAATGAAATCTCATATTTTCATCAAATAATCCTTTCTATGTCCCCCCTCTTTTTTTTTAAAAAAAAAAAATCCTTTCTCAACTCTTAAGCAAAAAAGAATAAAAAAAAAAAGAAAAGAAAATACTTTCTCTTAAGCTATATATATATATACATACATACATACGTACATACATATATATATATATATATATATATATATACATACATACATACATACATACATACATACATACATATATATATATATATATATATATATATATATATATATATATTGATAAGAAAGAGTGAAGAAGCTTACAATCTCATAAAAACAATTCCTCGAGCATCCAGTCTAATTAAAAAGACAATATTAGTAGGAAAAATATCATTTTAAACTACTTTATGGCACTTTATATTTTGCATAATTTGCTAAGAAGTCAAACAATTTGGTTTTCTTTCTGGATAATATGGTGACCGAGAAAGTAGGCATTATAGCATAAAGGAACCTATTGTTTCAAACGGGCTTTGAGTCTCTTCCCAAGATGATTTTGTCACTTTGAAAATTTATCACAGCAATTTTCAAACCATACCCAGCCACCAGTAACTCTGCACCAGGAAGGTAGGAATTGCTACAATTAGAAGGACTTGCCCATCTTTGTTTCTGATAAGTCATGCATACTTATCTCTTTCTCTATTTAAGAGGTATTTTGTTCGCAATCAAAATGAGAATGAAAATCAAAATGACTTAGAATCAGAATCGAAATAGTCAAATTTCTCAAAACATTTGGTTCGTGATCAGAATTGAAATCAAAATTAAAATTAAAATAAAAATTTAAATTCATAAAAAAAATAGGAATTGAGTTCTATATAGATTGAGCCATTCTCATTCCATCTTGAAATCAGAATCAAAATGAGACTCCATCCAATCAAATAGTTAGAATAAAATTTATTCATTTCAATTTCAATTTCAAACTCCCAGTCCTCCAATCAAACATCCTCTTATATTTATTCTCGCTGCTGTATGTTCTTTTTTTATGCTTCTCAATGCTGTCTGTTTCTCGTCTCTATTTTCCCAGTAATCCATGTGCTCTCGTAGTTTATCCCACCCAAAAAAAAAACGCACTAACGAATCTAAGCGGGGTCCAAGTATGAGCCTAACCCATCCCGGCTTGACTAAAATTGTCCGAAAGCCTGAGCAGGTCCGGACCTGTGCCTGACCAGTTGCGTTAATGGGTCTAGCGGTCTCGCTCCTGATCCCATTAAATTGAACCACCATCACCGTTCATCTGGTATGCCGCTGTGATCCCCACCAGTCACATTCTCGTGTTCCATTAAGTGAATGGACGGTCCGATTGGGGGGCGTTGCACGCAGTCCGAGGCTACAAACGCGGCGAGAGTTCATTTAAAGAAGCGGAGTTACGAATATTCCGGTTCTTGCGTCTCTTCGCCTCGCGTCGGCTATGGCGTATCGGAGGAAGCACGGCACGCCCAGGGCCACCACCTTCGAGGAGTTCCGATCTACGCCGGCGCCGGAGGACTCGTCGCCGTCTTCGCCGTCGTCGCTAGCCACCCAGGCCATCCGCGCCTCCGCCGCCCACCGCGATTCCTCCCTCTCCTCCGCTTATGGCGAATCCGCCTTCTCCTCCGCCTACCGGGAATCCAATCGTCCCAATCCCCCCCAGGTTCGTCCCATTCGATCTATTCTCTTGATCGTCTTTTGGTTCTGGAGATTTGATTTCGATCGGATCCTAGCCTCCTTGTATAAAGTGATGGGAATCAGAGGTTTCGTTCACGTGTAGATGATTGGAATCCCAGTTTATGGTGAGAGATTTGAGGAATTCGTGGTGGATATGATTGGAAGTGGTGCTTTTTTTCCCTTTGGTCCGATTTAGTGAGCTGGTTTTTGTTGTTGCTGTGGAAGAGGAACTTTTGGTAAATTGAGTTGCCATC
This sequence comes from Elaeis guineensis, assembly GCF_000442705.2. Lineage (NCBI taxonomy): Eukaryota > Viridiplantae > Streptophyta > Magnoliopsida > Arecales > Arecaceae > Elaeis > Elaeis guineensis. The sequence goes on from NC_025997.2 coordinate 123,175,293, forward strand.
GGTCGAGATGCATCTTGATTTTGAGAAAGAATAAAGGCAACTGATGAAGGAACGGCTGGAAGAAGGAGGCTGATGGCTATTTTGGTTTCATAAGTTAATTTTAAAAACAAAAAGATTCGAAAAACAGAGATGCTTGTTTTGGATAGTATTGATTCGTGATATTGAAAGTTTGCGATAGTTTAGTATCTTTACAATAAATTATTTTGACTAACATAGGGAAAATAACAAGGATTGGAAATTGTGGAGATTGACTATATGTAGTTGTGTCGATGTTGAAATGTTTCTGCTGTTGTCTCTTTGCTGTCTAGATGAAATATGCTGTTTTGGCTGTATGCATCCAACTGCTTAGGGAATTAGTCAATAACTCTGATATTTATTGCTTGACCTTTTGCACATCTGGTCTTTAGTTTCATTTAGATTAATTGTCTTCTACAGACAAAATGATTATGACAAAAGATTCCCTAACATAAACTTTGAGCTTACAGCCCTGCAAATCCTGTGAGATTGGATTTTGACTTCCTATTTAGTTGACAGAGGTCATTTTTAGTGGATTTGAATAGGTTATGGGATAGTTAGGTGATGAGAATTTTTAGTGTTCTTGTCATTAAGGTAATGGATACTAGATGTTAAAATTGATGGCAATAGAATCATCGATTTGGAACCGGTGGAGAAATGTTCAGTTTGTGAAGTGCGAACCAGTTTCGGTGAGAACTTTAAGTTTTTTCATGTGATCTCCCTGTATCCACAATTACCTCGGTTTTCTTAATCAGCTGATGGTCATATATTCTTGATATGCACAACTATACTTTAAGTTGACATTTGAGTATGAAATGCAAAATATTGCACCTTAGAATTATTTATTTATATTTGTGTCAAAAATTACGCACATGGACGTAGGGTCATGCATCAAAATTCATGGTGTTGGGACTACTCAGTTTCTGGTTGAGATGAGTTGACACCATAATTCTCCTCAGTATGTGCATTCAAGGACGGTCACATTTTTCCTTGAAAAAATTCAAGGATGGTCACATCTTCATTGTTTGATTCCTTTATGATTCATGAATGATTTAGGAAGATATGCATGACCACAGTCATTTTGATAGTTCATTATATATCTATGCAAGGACAATGATGATTGAAGATTCATTTTGTTGTGGCATAAATCAGCTTCTGTTTTTGGTGGACTCAAGCCATCATAGCTGTGTCTTGTGTAATTTCTGTATCATGTGGTCCTATGTGAGAAAATTGTCATGTTAGACACTTAGACTAACATACAGATAATCTAATAAACGGTATGGTAAGTTGTCTCAGGTGCAATAGTTTGGAATTCAATTTAGTGCTAGTGGCATGAAAATGAGGGCCAAGTGAACCTTCACAAGATTGTCTAAGTTTCTTAAATCTATGATGCAAACAATGATATTTAAATAAGAGATGTGAGTTATTGGTGCTTTATGATTAATGGATGTTAGTAAGCTTAAATGTGATATTATTGAACAATGCCAGCATTTTTATGGACAGGTTTGTTGGAAAATAAAGAGTTTGGGAGCACATGGAAGGGCATAGTGAAAATGAGTGTTTACAGATGGACCCTGGTAAAACTAAGAGGGTCAAAGTTTAGTACATCAAATGAGTCTTTGGAATTTTCCTATCAAATGATAAGGTAATGAACAAAAGACTAAAATAATATATTTATGAATAAATAAGTTAGATGATGTAATGTAGGTAAAAGTGGCTCAGATTAGTATCAAAGTACTAGAAGTATGTTTATGAGTTGTTGGATGGAAGTTGTGATAAAGGGTTTGGAAAGTGTTCATATTTTAGATGGGAACTTGGATTAAGACAGTTATGGTTAAAATGGAAGGAGAAAAAAAGGTAAGTTTACTAGTAGATGCCTTTATTTTCTTTTGTGCAATTCTTGGGAAGTAATAGAGTAATTTGGTATGTTTGTAAAGTTTCCATTGTAATGGAAGAACATTTGTTTGTACTTTGTAGCAAAGGCAAAAAAGTGAAAAAGTTATTTGGTTGAATTCTAAGTATAAAGTAAGAATGCAAATGAGAATGTTTAGGTCACTTGACCTATTGAATTTTGAAACTCTTCAATGAAATTTAACTGGAAGCAAGCCTGATCTGAACTATGGTTAAAAGCAGAGAAGGAAAGCAGGGTGTATGTGTGTGTGTGTGAGTGAGTGAGAGAGAGAGAGAGAGAGAGAGAGAGACTTGAGGAAATGACCGGAAGATTGAGATTTATTTATGGGGTTATGTACATTTGCATATTGGTATGGGTGCAGTTTAGTTGTCCTCACTCAAACAGGATATAATGGAAAGGAAATTTGAGGAGAAAGAATACTTAACACCATTTCCAGATGAAATTAAGAAAAAGAAGAAGAAAAAAGGGCTGGAGGAAATCCATGGATTTCATATCTGCCCCATTCTGATTCTTTTCCGACAACCGACAGTGAAGGATTGGCTTCCATCCTCTATGCTTTCTCTTCCATCCTCTTTGGCCCTTGCATCAGAGTTGCTGTCACCACTGTAGTGAAGGTGGGAGAGAGCAGGGAGGAGAGGCCAATGAAGAGGCGGGAGAAGGTGGGGGAGGGGAGGTCAAAGAGAGGTGAGATAGGGCGAAGGAATGTTGGGAGAGAAGGGGAGGGGGGCTGAAGGTGGTCCAGGAGGGTGGCAAAGAGCATGCAGGAGAGGCTGTTGAGGGAGTGCTGGTTGCAGTTGGACTTGTGGAAAGCATTGCAGCTTGTGTTGCAATATGCCTTCTGATTTATTTAGGAATTAGCATGGCTGGTGGTATACTTGAGTTGTTGGAGTTTTGTTGTAATTCATGAGTTGGTTGTGTCAGTGATAGCTGAGGAACCGTATCATTGGTTCTGCCTTCCATGATGAAGTTCATTCTGACTATAATAGAGATGCAATTGCATGGCTGCTGGCTGCTGTTAGTTGTTGCCTGCTAACTGTTGATTATTGATGAACATCCATGTGAATTTATGATCCTTGGCTGTGACCATCTTACCTTTATGCCGCATCTTGGGACTTCGTTGTGGTTTTTCACCTTTAATTTGGACTTGTTGCTGGAAGATGCTTTGAAAAAATCATCTGACTTCCTGGTTGTGGTTCAAACTTTTGCTTGCCATCAACATTTTTTTCAGTTTTGATGGGAAAGCAACTGAGTGTCATCCTTGCTTGCTTTTCTTTCCTTTCTTTTTTCTTTTTTATTTATCATTGTCATTTTCACATTCTTTGCTGCTTGGTTTTATCTCTACATGTTGATCAACTTCCTAGTGAAATTTTAATAGCAATCATAATTATGACCATGATTTGCTGAACCATCCTGAACCGGATGGTTTGGGACGTTTCGAGCCGTATCGAACGCAAACCAGAATGGTTCGGTCTTCCGAATTGGAACACCAGACGAGGGAGAGGGAAAGAGAGGGAGAGAGAGAGGAGGGGAGGAAAAGAGGGAACGACGCAGTCGAAGGGCGAACGGTGGCCCACCAAGGCCGTCGGAGGGCCACAGAGGCCTCTGTGGCTCCATGTCATTTGATAGAATGTTTAATCAAGGAAGATGGAGAGAGGAGGAGAGTGAGGATGCTGGAGGGAGGCGTAGCCAGTGGAGAGGCTGCGATGGCCACTGAATGGTGGAAAAGATGTGGGCAAAGCCATGGCCGTGGATTAGGGGCGATCGTTCTTGTTCATCGGTTTTTCCTAAAAAAAAAGATGATGAATTGTGAAGCCAGCAATGAATTTGCCGGCTTCACTTACTTCACTTAAGTGAAGCCGGCAAATCGATTGTTGGCTTCACTGTGATCGAAATTTTTTAAAAATAGTGAAGCCGGCAAACCGATTGTCGGCTTCACTGTGATTGGGATTCTTTAAAAATATCCTGTGAAATATGGATGATTGCCCCTATTTCACATCGACGGAGCCACAGGCCATGCTTTCGCAGTCTGTTGGCCACGACAGCCGACCGGAGGCCCTCCGACGGCCTCTATGCGAACTTTTCTTCTCTCCTTTTCTTTCCCTCCCCATTCTCTTTATCTCTCTTTCTCTCGGCTGTAATTTGGCAGAAGAAGCGAAGGCTTTAGTGGCCCTCCAAGCATGCCCACGGCCCACTTATGGCCACTGCCAGCATCTCCCCCGGCCCCCCTCTCCCTCCCTCCCCCTCCCTCTCCTTCCCTCCTTCCTCTTTCCCTCTTTGTCTCCTCAATTCCTTTCTTCATTTCTATGTCGGTTCGCTCCGGTCCGATCCGATACGGATTCATATCGATTCGTATCGCCGGCCAGCTAGCATGGTTCTAGTACCGGCTTCGTGGAACTTGATTATAACCATGACCAATGAGCCTTAACCAGGTCCTCTTAAACAGGTTTTTGATTCCTTTATTTGTTTATGTTTATGGTAGTCAATCAGTTTTTTTATGAACTTTTTTTAACAATATCCTTGTGGAATTTATATGTCATCTTCACCCATCTTGATCCTTCTCTCCCCCCCCCCCACCACCCTTTTTTTTAGACGAGCTTTATCTGTTTAGGAGCCTATATAGTTCCTCACACACATACTATTATCATTTACCTGGTTATCCTTTATATAAAATTAGTTCAACTCTTTGCTTTATATGTTGTATTATTGCATTTTTGGCTGAAGTGATAATCCATTTAACTTATCAGTTTTGTTGTTGTTTCATAAGATTTTCCTGTTGGTCTTAAAGAATGAATTGCACTATAATCTATAAGCTATATTGAACATCATATATTAATTGCTTTCCTCTGTCTGTCCTTTCTTCTATATCATGCGTATTACATATTGAGAGTGATCATATTGGAATATTTCTTGCTGACCTATTTTGGTTTGGCCTTATGTTCCTTGGGGGCTTAAGCGTACCTCAACCTTTTTCTTTTTCAACAATCAACGCAGAACATACTTTTGATGCATGCAATGAGCATGAGGACATTTTACTTATTTGTCAATAATCAGTTATCTATTATTCACCCAAACCTATCATTAGTATTGAAGGAACACACTCGAACTAGATTGAGTCCAGGAGATACGAGATACTGCGAGTGTTTTTCTTGTTGGGATGATGTCTATGTGATCATATGATGCTTTTGGAATCTTACATTCATTTCTTGCAAATATAAGACAAACAGAAAATTAATTGATTGGCTGCAATTTTTTTTTTAATTGTAGTATTGTTTTTGCTTTTACTTCTGTGTGAACCTGATAGCTCTACAGAACATGTTGTCTAAACTACTATGCACTTTGGTCTAAATGGTTTGGAGAGAAAGCAGTACTGCCATTAATTGCTGTATTAGAATTTTTTAAAAAAAAATGAAAGTGTTTCTTTTTCTTTTTCGTCCTAGGTTTGCCATTCTGTTTTTCTTAGCCTGATTGGTGTGTCTAGCAATGATTTGCTCCGAGTTCAAAGTGCTTGATTTGATGAAGACAATTATAGTATAAGAGGACCTCATCATCTTTTAGACTGAATATCATTCTTAGGCCTTAACGGAACATCTTCTATGTTCGGTGGATTAATTCTTATGGGACAAGTTTGTTATTGCTTATTTTTTCAGAAGATTTGTGAAAGACTGAAAAAGTAATCTTTTTTTTTTCCTGTATCTTGTTAGCTTCCTGTGAATTGTGGTAACAATAATTTATTAGGTGTATATTCAATTTTTCATTTTGTCATGTCTGTGGAATTTTTCATGCAGGATTCAAATACCTATGAATACACGTCAATGAAAAGCTTGAATGAAGCTAAGTATGGATTTTGGGGGGTTTTGGCTAGAAAAGCTAAAGCAATTCTTGAAGATGATAATGCAGCGCAGCAGTTTGATGACCATGGCAGGAACCAGCACCAGATGTTTGACTCATCAACACGTGGACAGGTGAGGCTTGGAAAGAAAATTCAAATTCTTTCAACAATAAATTCATTAGGCTGATATTGGTATAATGAAATAGTGGTCTGAAATTGGATCATCCAATTTTTTTCGTAAGAATGGTATTTAACTTGTGGGAAATCTGAGCTTGAAAATTAGTCTTTGCTTAAATTTTAACAAGTTATAGGCTTGCAGCATTCCATATTTTATATACAAAAAAATCGTTGTTTAAACTGGTTGATTATAGCTCATTTTAATCACCATTATTAGGCCAAACCTTGCATAATTGTCCTTTTTTACTTTTTCATTGTTTTGTGCCTTGTATTTATGGAGATAGGATTTGAAGTTTTTTCTTTTCTGACTTAAATATGATGATGGCAGTTCAATCGATCCTATTCTGAAGGCTACCGGAAGGCAGAAAAGCCTGCCTTTCATAAAGGATCAGATTCAATTGCTTCTTCCCTTAATCACATTGGTGGTACAATCAGACATGCACTTGAAGTAAGTTCTCTAAGAGCTCTTGAGTCTTGACGTTTGGTTTTGTCCTTGATTCCAATAGTGGTTCAAGTCCACAATGGAATGTTGTGCTCAGCTCATATTAAATGCATCCTTTCTTTGTTAGCCTGGTGATTATCAGATCGTTGGGTCACTTGTAATAGTTTTGTAACCGCATATACCTCTTTTTGTTTTCATAAACTGTTTATGTTCTGCATTCTGGAACTAGATCCCGATATTACTTTGAAATTTCTGTTTTAAGCATACATTTCTGGTTTACATTCTCAGTTTAAGTACCTCTGTGCTCCTTACCTTTGTCAGGAGGGCCTGACAATTGTGGAGAATAGAACAGCTGATATCATTCAAGAAACAAAGAAGCTGCAAATTAGGAGAAAAGCAAGTGGTTCCAGCACACAAGATCAGCCTTCAGATCTGTTGGCTCCAAATAATCTCTCTCAGATTCAAACTGACCAAGAAACACAACTGAAGGCTTCTCGCGATGTAAGGTGGCAACTGTGTATCACTGGATTACATAGGAAGCAGTTCTGCATTTGTCATTCCGGATTATTTTGTCAAATAGTGCATCATACAGAACTTATTTTCAACATTTTTATGATTTGCTCAAGTTTTCAAATTTGCAATTCCAAGCATGTGTTACATTGAAATATTCTTCAAAGCAGTAAAGCCTTTTGAAAATGGGGAAGTTTCAGGTAAAGACTGACGTGAATGCAATCAGTGCTTAAAAGTGGCATAGGTAACTATGCTTCATGAGTTAAGTTCATCTTGATGGTAGGCATATTGCTAATAGATTGTTCCCCTAAGAATCAGGAAGAATCCTCATCTCTTATGTGCTTTCAGAATGGAATTTGCTCTCATTAATCAGCATATTGTCGCAGAGTAGGTCTGTCCTTGGTTTGTCTAGCCCATCAAGGTGCAAGTATTATGCAACAGTTTCTTGCTGCTTGGTACCTGATAAAATTTTCGAATTTATTAGAATTTTATATAGCAGATTTCGCTTTGGATTTTTTTTTTTAATAAAAATTTTCCAACAATAAAAAGCTAATATCAAATATTACACCTTTGGTTTTCCTCAAAGAAGTATTACATCTTCAATATTTTGCCTTTGCAAAACAACAAACAGACTTTTGTTTATTGTTGCAGGTTGCAAATGCAATGGCTGCTAAGGCCAAACTTCTTTTGCGGGAACTAAAAACAGTCAAAGCAGATCTGGCTTTTGCGAAGCAACGGTGCTCTCAGCTTGAAGAAGAGAATAAAATCTTGAGAGAGAACCGTGAAAAGGGAACTCACCATGAAGATGATGATCTGGTATGCCTGTTCCCTTATGGCTTTTGCAAGCCAACATAACAGCTCCAGTTCAGAAATTTTTGTGTTATTTTCTTGGGTAGGCGTAATACCTGAATAGAATATATATCATTAAATTTACTATTCCACTGCATGCAGCCTGGCTGCTTTGGCTTTTAATTGTGATATCATTTACTTAATCACTTCTGAGGAAGGTGGTTACATCAAAAAATGGATATGCCATCTTAAGTTTTACAAGGGGCTGCATGGCAACACTCATGCAGTGAATTTCTAGTGTCATTTTCCTCTCCCGAAATCTTATGACTATATTTATATTTCTTTCCTGGTGCTTGTTATCGTGTGTCGACACAGATACGTCTCCAGCTAGAGACATTATTGGCTGAGAAGGCAAGGCTGGCAAATGAGAACTCGTTATATGCGCGAGAGAATCGATTCCTGAGGGAGATTGTGGAATACCATCAGCTTACCATGCAGGACGTTGTCTACTTGGATGAGGGCATCGAAGAGGTCACAGAGGTCTACCAGATCCCATCCCACTCATCAAATCGTTCTGCACCTGAACTTCTCTCCCCTGTGCTCTCTAGAACTCCCTCTCCTGCTCCTGACTCCACTATTTCATCATCTCCGAAGGCAAGCTCCACATCAAGAACCCCAATTAATCCTACATCTCCTCCTAAGGTACTTGCAAAGGCTGTGCCTACAGACACAGAGACAAGTCCATCACTGTCTCCAAAGGCTGAAGGCTGCAAGCAGCAGGAGTTTAGTCCATTGCCATCTTCAATGGTTGAATGTCCCAGGCAGCAGGAGAGGAGTCCATCACCGGCTCCAGCAGCTCGAGGTACCGGACAGCCTCCCATCCCACCCGCCTGAGATCTGAATGGACCGTTTCTAGCCTTCTCCACTTGGGTGTGCTTGCTTTGTTTGTGCATGTAGAATTTCATTCATTCTTGATCGTATTGTTTGTAATTATAAAGCATCATTTATTTGTGTCATCTTTATTTATATAATCATGATAATAATGTAGGTTTTTCTTGGGTCTTGTGTTCCATCTTCCGTGGTCCTGTAACTGCTACTCAAGCTTAGTGGTGTGATTCATAAGCTTTCAGATTCTAATTCATGTCCACATTTAGGCTACTGTTAACTATTTTCTGACTGGACCAAGGCTGCTTCAGGGAGAAAAAAAATTTGTTGCTGATCTCGCTGGTTCTTTAGTTGCTGGGATTTAGCTCCTGTAATGTTGTGTCGTTCTTTGGGCTTTTGCCCTTCTCTTTCTTTGTGAGAAAATGTACTCTTATAGGGCTCAGATGAAATCGAGTGAGGGAAAGGTTTGAGCTTTGAACCCAGGTTGCTAAGAACCTATATCCAATAACTTTACCAACTCAATTAGTATGCACTCTCCACTGAAATTTTAACCTGACCAATCTCCAAAATTTTCAATAAAAATGCAATTTGGGCTGAAGAATATTTGGTCGGGAAAATTCGAGCTCTCTCTTTTGCAAAAACATGGTTTGAGTTCGATTTGGATGGGTGGGGAAATAGAAAGCAGGATTTTTTTTTTTTTTTTTGGCTACATGAAACCTTGTACCTTACCAAACTTACTTCAGGTTAGCATGCTTGATAGAATTCCAATCAGATCTGTGATTACTGGACTTGTTTTTGGCTACATGGAACCTTGGATCTGACCAAACTTGACATGAGGTTAGCATGCTTGACAGAATTCCAAACAACTTCCCGCTCAAGGTTAGCTATTAATTGGGCCCACATCCAATCCGAACCCACATATTGGGAGCTGATTGGCTTGGGAGAATCCAGCCCAAATTTCATTACTTGGTTAAAATAGGCATATGTTGACCTGTTAATCATGATTATAATTTTATGCTAAGTATGTATGTCCAGCACTGAACAGCCCTTGAGTAAAACGTGACTTGTAAAACTCCTATGGTCATTTCGTGGTAATTAATAATATATCATAAATTATCTCAATTGAAAATTTAATCTTTGAATTTTGAATTTAAATTATTGTTGTAATCATATTTTTATTTTTCTCCTACTTTTTCTTTATTCAAATTCAAATTTTAAATTTAAATTATTACTGAAATATCGAAAATTTAATCATTGAATTTTGAATTTAAATTATTATTGTAATCATTTTTTTTATTTTTCTTTTATTTTTTTTATTCAAATTCAAATTCTGAATTTGAATTGTTGCTAAAATATCTTTCTTATTTTCAAAGAAATCTCAAGGAATTAAGTAGGATTTTTAGTCATTTTTATTGTATTTCTTTCACGATGTTAGAGCCATAACTTGACATCACTATCTTTCTTGTCCAAACTCAGCTCTTTTTCTCATCAAAAATTTCTATCCCAACGGTAACATCACATTCTTCATTCGAACTCGAATCATCCCCCGCTACCTCTCTTGTCATCTCCAATATCTCAAATCTAATCCCAATCAAGCTTGATGGCAATAACTATCTCCTTTGGAAGACTCTCTTTGAACCAATTCTATGGGGATATAAGTTTATGCCTTTTATTGATGGCTTGCTTCCACCACCTTCTCTTATGCATCCAACCTATACTTTATAGTATAAATGTGATTAGATGCTTCTTTCTTGGATTAATACTACATTATAGAATCGGCTCTTCCTTATACAATTGGAACCACCTCGGCCAAGCAAGCTTGGGATGCTCTTTCTCGTCGCTTTGCATTCATTGCTCCTTCTCATAACATGATTATGAAATGGCAGCTTCATCACATTAAGAAAGGATCATCCTCTATGCAAGATTATCTTCAACAATTTAAAATTTTTGTCAATAAGTTAGCTGCATGTGGATTGCTAGTAAGTGATGATGATTTGCTTATCTGTATTCTAGATGGACTTCCTCCATCTTATCACTTATTCTCTTCTTCAATTTGAGTTCGTGCTCGTATCTGTTCTCTTTCTCTTGAAGAACTCCATACTTTATTAATATGTGAAGAAATTAGTTTCACGAAAGAGGCCTTCATGTAATCTATAACCACATTTATTGTCTCAAAACTAACTAAAGCATTCAATCCAGACTGTGGTTCTACTCACCGTGGAAATAATCTATATCATAACAATGGTTGATGATCGAATCACCCTTCAAGTGATGGCATCTTGCCATCTCCTAATCAGCAAGTTCATTTCTTTTCCTCACATGGTCGCTCTTCACAATCCACTGGACCAACCTATAAAATTGACAATAAGATTAGACACATCACCATCGATTGCTATCATTATATGTATTATGCTCCAAAGAAACTTACAGCTATGGCTGTCGCTCCCTCACTCACTGATGATAATATTTGATATTCTGACACTACTGACACTCACCACATCACCACTAATCTCCACAAGTTATCCATTTCATCCAAATATGGTGGTTCTGACAGTGTCCAAGTTGGCATTGGATAAGATTTGTTTATATCTCATATTTGTTCATCTTCCATCACTAATCATAAAAATAAATTTTATTTATCTAATATTCTTCATTGTCCTCAAACCTCTACAAATCTTTTGTCTGTAAACCATTTTTTTTATGATAATAACTACTATTTTTTGTTTGATGAATTTAGCTTTATTGTCAAGGACAAAAAATCAAGAATGACGTCGTACTATAGAATGATTAAGAATAGACTTTATCCCTTCCATTTTCTTGCAAAAATTTATTCACTTGCAACCCATGTTAGCTATCGCATCTCCATTGTTCTTTGGCATCATTGTCTCGGCCATCCATCTCATGACATCTGTTGACACAACTAACCGACCTCTGGCCATGTGGCATCATCAGAAGGGCCATTATATCTTTGATCTGAGAATTATATTGACCAAGTCTATTTCAGGCTCAGATCGATGAAATACCAATCTAGTTTAACCTTCAGTTTGACTGGATACCAATCTGAGTCGATCCAGATTGGCTTTCGATGGAACATTATGATCAGCTTAGCCTTCTACGGATTTTCAAACAAGGGCATTGCCCTAAACCAACGTAATCTAGAACCAGATATACTGAATCAGTTATTATTCAGCTATACTATAGCTAATCTCTATGAGGATGAACAACCTACAGCCTCCTTATAGCTGGCCATTCTGTTATAACAAATTAATGGTCCAATAGATTCTTAACGGCCTAACAAACTGTCCTAACAGCCTGGGCAAGGCTCCTCTGTACAAAGAAAGACAGAGTACTCTGTGAGAGATAAGTCTAAACTGATAGAGTAGAGACTCTACTGAATTCATTTCAACTCTCCTATTAAAAAAAATTAAGTTCTCACTCTTTCCACCTAAATTCATTCTTCTTGTCTTTCAATTCTCTGTTATCCACTATCTGTTCTCAAGACCCCAACTGACTTAAGCATCGGAAGGTCCTAAATCGGAGGGTATTATATTGATTTTGAAATTTTTTTGTAGGTCTCTTCATGGTTTATATTAGTCAAACTTTTAGTAGCTCTTTAGCTCGGTCCAACACCAATCTCATCATCTTTCCTCTAGAGCCTTGTAGTAATAATATCCAATCCTTTATTTTATCTTCTCATTTTATCTTCTCTTTCAATTTTAAATAAATTAGGACAAACTCTATGTTCATCTTGTCAATTTGAAAAAAATAAAAATTATCATTTTATTTATCTATTTTAGCTTCTTAATATTTTATTGAAATAATATATTGTGATGTTTGGGTGCCTTCCCCTACACTTTCATTCTCACATTTCTCTTATTATGTATTATTTGCTGATGATTTTTTGCATTATTCATGGTTGTTTCTTATGCATTATAAATCTAATTTCTTTGATATTTTTGTCTCTTTTAAAATACAAGTCAAAAATTTATTTAATGCTAAAATTAAAATATTTCATTTAGATGGGGGTGATGAGTTCAAAATCAATACTCTTAAGCATTTTCTATCTTTACATAGTATAATGCACCAATTTTCTTACCCCCATACTCCGAAATAAAATGGTATCATCAAAAGAAAACACCATCATATAGTTGAAATTGGACTTATACTTCTTGCTCATGTATTTCTTTCTTCAAAATTCTGTTTATAAACTTTTTTTACTGCAGTATATTTAATAAATCGAATGCCTATTGTTTCTCATTTTAAAATTTTACCATATGAAAAGCTTTTTCAAAAATCTCTCAATTATTTTGATTTACTAGCTTTTAGTTGCTTATGTTTTTCTTGGCTCTGACCATACAAGTCCAATAAACTAGTATTTCTATCCACCAAATATTGTTTCTTAAGATATAGCACTATTCACAAAAGATATAGATGCCTTGATTTAGTAAAAGACAATTTATATATCATGTTATGTTATTTTTAATGAACACGTTTTTCCTTTTTCAACCACATCACCACCTCAATCAACTTCTCACAACCCCACTTCTACTCCTGACTCTCTTTCTATATGGTTACCTCAACTCTCTGTATGTACCGATACTAAATGGACTATCAATAACCATACATTTTTAGATCATTCTGCAGGTACAACATGTCAATCTCAAGATACTTCTATGGCAACAATATCCAATTCAACTACTATATCATATGATAATACAAGCATCCCAATTGAACCCATCCCACCATCTCAACACAAAACCACTTCTTGCCTTCTTTTTCCTAATTTTTTTTTACCACCAATACCACTATCTATCTCCAAACTCCCCTCCCAGACCAACCAATCACCCATAGTGCACCCATCCCATAACCACTCGATCTCAATCTGATATCTCTAAATGTAAAATACTATACCATACATGCCACCCTCTCCCAACCTCTCTTACTCTGTCCTATCCTATTGAACCAACATATTATACAAAAACCTCAAAAAGTCCAGAGTGGAGATGTGCCATGGATATCAAATTTACATCTCTTCAGAATCAATAAATTTGGACTCTTGTCCTTGTTCAGCAAAATATAAACATTATCAGTTGCAAGTGGGTATTTCAAATTAAATGTAATCTGGATGGATCCATCAACAAAAATATAAAGCTTACTTGGTTGCCAAAGGCTTTCTTCAATAACCCGGAGTTGATTTTATTGAGGCATTCGGTCTGGTGGTTAAACATACTACAATCAGAACCATTCTCACAATAACTTTGACTCACAACTAGCCACTCCATCAATTTGATGTAGAGTGTACTTCTTTATATGATAATCTTCAAGAAATGGTATTTATGTCTCAACCTCCTGGCTATATTGATCCATCAAAATCTACTCATGTCTGTCAAATGCGCAAATCAATTTATGGACTCTGTCAAGCTCCTCGTACTTGGTATGAAAAGTTTAGCTCAAAAATTATAGAGTTGGAATTTGTTATTTCACAATCTGTTCTTTCATTATTTATATATCATGATAACAATACTATATTATATCTTTTTCTTTATGTTGTGATATTAGTTTCATTGGCAATAATAACATTGCTCTTCGCAAGCTTATTATAGAACTTGCTGAATCATTTAAGATAAAGAATATGGGCTTACTATCATATTTTTTTAGCATCCAAGTGGATCGAACAAATAAGAACCCATTAAATTTGGTTGCATACTCAAATATAAATTGGGCTGACAGCCCCATTGATAGTTGCTCCATAAGTGATTTTTATATTTTTTTGGGACCCAATTCTATTTCTTGGAGTGCTAAAAAGCAAACAACAGTCGTTCGATCCTCTATTGAAATGGACACTACAAGAAAAGAGTATTTTTATGATAAAATTATTTACGATAAAAATATTTTCATCGTCGCTAACGGTATTTACAATGATAAAAATATTCATCATAAATAATTCACTATTTACGATGAAACTAATTTTTCATCACAAATAGTTGCATATTAGTGATGAAAAAAATTTTTCATCATAAATATATATTATTTATGATGAATATTTTTATCATAAATAATATCTCATTTATTTTAATTTTAAATTTTTAAATATTAGCAATGAAAATATTTTTATCGTAAATAATTTAAGTATTTATGATGAAAATTTTTTTCATCATCAATAAGTTTATTTCCAATGCAAATATTATCATCACCAATATTTAAAAAAATAAAAAATTTATTAAATTTAAAAATTATAGATTATTTTTGATGAAAATATTTCATCATAAATAATTGAATATTTGAGATAAAAAAAATTCCATCATAAATACTTTATTATTTATGATAAAAATATTTTTATCATGAATAGTTAAAAAAATTAGATAGTTAAAAAAATAAAAAATTACTTATTATTTACAATAAAAAAATTTTATCATAAATAATTAAATATTTATGATGAAAAAAAATTACATCATAAATACTTAATTATTTATGATGAAAATATTTTCATCACCAATATTTAAAAAATTAAAAACTAAAAAAAATTAAAAATTACTTATTATTTGTGATGAAAATTTTTCATCATATATAATTCAGAGTTTACAATGAAAAGTAGATTTACATCATAAATATTTAATTATTTATGATAAAAATATTTTCATCACCAATATATAAAAAATTAAAAATTTAAAAAAATCATAAAATTTAAATTCTTGATTTTGTGTAAGATAACTTAATATCTTTTTTTATAGCAGCTGTATACATCTTTTATCCTTTTACATAGTAAAGAAGTAAATATGAGTTATGATCCAGACCAAATTTTTTATATAAAAAAATCATATAAAAGTGGGTGATATTCGTGGATTAGAATGAATAGATCTTTTTGAATGAAATTAGCTATACATTTATTTATGACATAAAATTCATCCATTCATCGCTGTCACTGTTACTAGTGATATCAATGAATCTTTCTGATGGAGTGTCTGCCTTAAACTGTATGAAAGGAGCCTTCTTTTATGCAAAAATCATATATTTAAGTAGCGCATTCTAGCATAGTTTCTACGATCTCAAAAGATACTGTACTTTTCGCATCGAGCAATGCTCAAATATATCTTTGTAGGAGTTTCAACATGAGAAGATAAACAATATGAGTACTCATCTTCCTAACAATGCAAAGTATAAATATGAGCTTGTGCTTTATAACACAACTTGCATTACCTGCAGGTCTGCTTTGATTTTGGTTAATTATTAAATCTTTGATGTTCACACAATTTCTCTTAAATATCTCAAGCTCAATCCTCACATGTATACAATGTATGAGCTTCTGGACCTCGAACTTTCTATCCCTATCCTATCCTCCAAATCTCAATTTTGATGAATTTCTCTCATGATCCCAGAATCACTGTGATATTCTCATACTTCGACTTCCAAAATGAAAACTTCAAGAAGAATACGAGCTCCTTAAAGATTGAAAATCTTAAAGTTATCGATCTCCCATAGTGCACATTCCATTGTGGAAATCGAAGAGCTATTCTTATAACAATTATTAGCGACGTACATTGAACTTTTTATTGTAATTATATTTTTTATATAATTTTTTTAGAGAAAAAAAAAATTTCAAAGAAAATCATAAATTATCTATTTATATAATTTTGATTAATAAAAAATTAATTTTTTGATAAAATTATTTTAAAATTTTTTTAGATCAAAATTTTTTTAGATTAAAAAAATTAATTTTATTTTTCATTATGAATATTTTTTAATGTCATTTTTTTGTTAAATTTTTTTGGATGGAAAATATTCTTGATGGAAAAAATCTAAAATTAATTTTTTATGAATTATTATTGAAAAGATTTTTTTTACACTGAAAAAATTTAAATTTTTTTTTAATTATTAATGATATAAATCAAATTTTCATCGTAAATAATCTTTAAATTTTTTTTTAAAATTTTTTTTAAAAAAAAATATTTACGACATAAATTTATTTTTCTTCGACAATCATGTTTTAAAAATATTATTTTAATCAATTTTTATGAAACAAAAATTGTTAATAAAAAAAAATTATTAGCAATGAAAAGAGATTTTCATCGGTAAAACTATTTTAAAAATATTTTTTTATTTTTTTAAAAATTTTTAGAGAAAAAAATTTTGGATGGTATTTATTAACAATGGAAACTGAATTTCCATCGCTAATAGCTTTATTAATGACAAAAAATTTTATTTCCATCGTTAATAATTTATTTCATAAATTTTTTAGGTAATTCTTTTTTAGAGAAAAAAATTTTTTAATGAAAATTTTTTTGATGAGACTTATTGATGATTAAAATTATTTTTTATCGTTAATAATCATATTAGCGATGAAAATTTTTGTCGCTAATAGTTCTGTATTTATTAGACGTCAACTCGACGTCTCTTTGCATGAAATCCTCTTCCTCCCCCCTCCCTCTCCCCTCTCCTCTCTCCGAGCTCTCCCCTCTCTGACCGAGCCATCCTCTCTCCTCTCCCTCTTCGAGCTCTCACCCCCTCTCTTCTCGCCACGACCGCGTCTCCACCATCGCCGCCGTCGTTGCCGTTTGCTGCCATTCCGTGGGCTTCTCCACCGCCGTCGTTGCCGTTCGCCATAGGTAATGGTTCTTCCCACACTTTTTTTTCCTGGTTGATCGGGCCACCGAGGGGAAGAGGGGGTTGCGGAGGTGGGGGTGGACGGCCAGGGGCGACATCGGAGTTGGGGGTTCGAGGGGCGAAGAGGGTTGCAGGGGTGGGGGTGGGGGTGGGCTGCCGGAGGCAACGTGGGGGCGAGGAGGGGGTCAGGGGGCAGAGGGGGTTGCAAGGGTGGGGTGGGCGGTCGGGGGTGACACGAGGATGGGGAGGGGATCAGGGGGCGGAGGGGTTGCAGGGGTGGGGTTGGGCGGTCGGGGGCAACACGGGTCTGGGGGGTCGGGGGGCGGAGGGGGTTGCAGGGGTGGGGATGAGCAGCTGCGAGCGACATGGGGGTCGGAGGTTCGAGGGGCGGAGGGGGTTGCACGATGGGGAGGGAGGAAGGTAGGCCAGGGCAGTCGGAGAGGGAGGAAGGGAAGAGAGAAACGAGGGGGAAGAATAAGAAAAAGAAAAAAAAATAAAATAAAATAAAATATTAACTAAATATTTTATTATTTGATTAATAAAAATAAAATTTGGATCACGATCTGAATTGAATCGAGGGTTGGATCTAGATCAGGATCTAATCAGGATCTGAGTTGGGATCCAGGTCGTGGGGCGTTGGAGAGGGCGGCGGCGCCACGAGGGGTGGGTCGCGGGGGATGCATGACGGCGGTGGCACCACAGGAGTGGGGGTCGCGGGGGCTGAGCCCGGGCGGTGCGGGGTGGGTGACAGCACCGGCGCCGCAGGAGCGAGGGTCGCGGGGGTCGAGTTCGGAGTCTGTTTAGAAAAAAAATATTTTAAAAAATATTTTTAGATAAAAAATATTTTAAAAAAATAAAAAAAATATTTATTGTATATATAAAAGTTAAAATGCAGATTGGGTCGGGGTCGGGAGAGAGAGGGGATAATCGACCCGAACCCAATTGGGTCGACTCTGGGTCGGGCCAAATGTCTGCTCGAGCCCAGCCCGATGGCCAAACGGGCTCTATTTTTTTGGCTAGAGCCTAACCTGAATGGTTTGGGATCAAGTCCAAAGCCCGATCCGATGAGCTTCGGGCCGACCCGATGGGTCTCCCAGCGGTCCGACCTACTTCCAGCCCTATCTGCGGGACTGCCTCCACGGTGCTGCTTTTGGTGAATTTGGAAGATGAGGGAAAGGGAGCGGAGGATATTCGATGCAGGATTGGATTTCGTGTTATTATTTTATATTAATATTATTTTACATGTTCAACTTCTTATAGTTTATTTTATATTTATTGTATAAATTTTTTAGTGTTACTGCTAAAATTTATAAATTTTTTATTATTCCAATAGCATAATGCATATTACTTTTACTTATTATAATTTAATTATTTTATGTACTGTTTTGTATGCTTTTGCTCATTATAATTAAATATAAAAAATATTTTTATTTCAGAGAAAACTCTACTGAAATTTTTGATGAAAAATTTTCAATACAGAATTACTTTTTTTGATAAATTAAAAATTCATCTTTGAATGTATGTTCAGAGATAGTAATTAAATAGCATTGAACCATAGATTTTCGTTCAAGAGTCGATTTTGATCGAGATCGATTCTTGGATGTTCCATATTCGGACTTTTTGAAAAAGTAATAATCTTATTATTGTTAATAGTTGATATTTTGTTTCATTATGTGGTACTCAGTAGTTATCTGTCTACTGTTCTCCAGATATATGATGGATAGAAGGAATGAGATTTCACACAAATGAGCTTGAGATGCAACGACGGATCCAGAATAGTGAGATTGCTATAATAGGATATGAAGGAGAAGAAGAGATTAAATATTATGATGTACTGATAGATATCATAGAACTGAAGTATGGGTCTAGTAATTCTGTATTCTTATTTCAGTGTGAATGGTAGAATATTAGCAATAAAAAGATCGATATTCATATCGATCCACACTTTATCAGTGTACACTTTGCACGAACATGATACCAGAATGAGCCGTATATATTAGCAACTCAAGCAAAACAAATAATATATTTGAAGGATCTAAAGTATCGAGGTAATTGACATATCGTGCAAAGAATAACATCTAGAGGTGTATATGACATACCAACCTGACTAAAGATGGATGAAAATTCAGATTTACATGAAGAAGAAGCTTTTCAAGAGGAAGAACAAGCATTAATCGAGCTTCTCGTAGATGAAAAACTTGTAATAGCTTCTTTGAATAGGGCTGATCTGCCGTCCAATAAAGTTGAAACTAATTTTGTATTTAATCTTGATGAGTCAGAGGGTGACGATCAGTTCATAAATGACAAAAAGATAGAAGACGATACATTAGTCGATTATTGTGATTCGGAGGAGGACCTACATATCGAGGAAGATATGAATATTGATGAGTAGATCTATATTTTTTGTTGAATCTTTTCTTGTAATAATGGTATGAGATATAATTCTATTCATTAAAATATAATTTATTTTTTACTATTCTTGTTCAATATTATATTTATTTATATTTTTTTGGGACCCAATTCTATTTCTTGGAGTGCTAAAAAGCAAACAACAGTCGTTCGATCCTCTATTGAAATGGACACTACAAGAAAAGAGTATTTTTGTGATAAAATTATTTATGATAAAAATATTTTCATCGTCGCTAACGGTATTTACAATGATAAAAATATTCATCATAAATAATTCACTATTTACGATGAAACTAATTTTTCATCACAAATAGTTGCATATTAGTGATGAAAAAAATTTTTCATCATAAATATATATTATTTATGATGAATATTTTTATCATAAATAATATCTCATTTATTTTAATTTTAAATTTTTAAATATTAGCAATGAAAATATTTTTATCGTAAATAATTTAAGTATTTATGATGAAAATTTTTTTCATCATCAATAAGTTTATTTTCAATGCAAATATTATCATCACCAATATTTAAAAAAATAAAAAATTTATTAAATTTAAAAATTATAGATTATTTTTGATGAAAATATTTCATCATAAATAATTGAATATTTGAGATAAAAAAAATTCCATCATAAATACTTTATTATTTATGATAAAAATATTTTTATCATGAATAGTTAAAAAAATTAGATAGTTAAAAAAATAAAAAATTACTTATTATTTACAATAAAAAATTTTTATCATAAATAATTAAATATTTATGATAAAAAAAATTTACATCATAAATACTTAATTATTTATGATGAAAATATTTTCATCACCAATATTTAAAAAATTAAAAACTAAAAAAAATTAAAAATTACTTATTATTTGTGATGAAAATTTTTCATCATATATAATTCAGAGTTTACAATAAAAAGTAGATTTACATCATAAATATTTAATTATTTATGATAAAAATATTTTCATCATCAATATATAAAAAATTAAAAATTTAAAAAAATTATAAAATTTAAATTCTTGATTTTGTGTAAGATAACTTAATGTCTTTTTTTGTAGCAGCTGTATACATCTTTTATCCTTTTACATAGTAAAGAAGTAAATATGAGTTATGATCCAGACCAAATTTTTTATATAAAAAAATCATATAAAAGTGGGTGATATTCGCGGATTAGAATGAATAGATCTTTTTGAATGAAATTAGCTATACATTTATTTATGACATAAAATTCATCCATTCATCGCTGTCACTGTTACTAGTGATATCAATGAATCTTTCTGATGGAGTGTCTGCCTTAAACTGTATGAAAGGAGCCTTCTTTTATGCAAAAATCATATATTTAAGTAGCGCATTCTAGCATAGTTTCTACGATCTCAAAAGATACTGTACTTTTCGCATCGAGCGATGCTCAAATATATCTTTGTAGGAGTTTCAATCATGAGAAGATAAACAATACGAGTACTCATCTTCCTAACAATGCAAAGTATAAATATGAGCTTGTGCTTTATAACACAACTTACATTACCTGCAGGTCTGCTTTGATTTTGGTTAATTATTAAATCTTTGATGTTCACACAATTTCTCTTAAATATCTCAAACTCAATCCTCACATGCATACAATGTATGAGCTTCTGGAACTCGAACTTTCTATCCCTATCCTATCCTCCAAATCTCAATTTTGATGAATTTCTCTCATGATCCCAGAATCACTGTGATATTCTCATACTTCGACTTTCAAAATGAAGACTTCAAGAAGAAGACGAGCTCCTTAAAGATTGAAAATCTTAAAGTTATCGATCTCCCATAGTGCACATTCCATTGTGGAAATCGAAGAGCTATTCTTATAACAATTATTAGCGACGTACATTGAACTTTTTATTGTAATTATATTTTTTATATAATTTTTTTAGAGAAAAAAATTTTTTCAAAAAAAATCATAAATTATCTATTTATATAATTTTTATTAATAAAAAATTAATTTTTTGATAAAATTATTTTAAAATTTTTTTAGATCAAAAATTTTTTAGATTAAAAAAATTAATTTTATTTTTCATTATGAATATTTTTTAATGTCATTTTTTTGTTAAATTTTTTTGGATGGAAAATATTCTTGATGGAAAAAATCTAAAATTAATTTTTTATGAATTGTTATTGAAAAGATTTTTTTTACACTGAAAAAATTTAAATTTTTTTTTTAATTATTAATGATATAAATCAAATTTTCATTGTAAATAATCTTTAAATTTTTTTTAAAATTTTTTTTAAAAAAAAATATTTACGACATAAATTTATTTTTCTTCGACAATCATATTTTAAAAATATTATTTTAATCAATTTTTATGAAACAAAAATTGTTAATAAAAAAAATTTATTAGCAATGAAAAGAGATTTTCGTCGGTAAAACTATTTTAAAAATATTTTTTATTTTTTTAAAAATTTTTAGAGAAAAAAAATTTTGGATGGTATTTATTAACAATGGAAACTGAATTTCCATCGCTAATAGCTTTATTAATGACAAAAAATTTTATTTCCATCGTTAATAATTTATTTCATAAATTTTTTAGGTAATTCTTTTTTAGAGAAAAAAATTTTTTAATGAAAAATTTTTTGATGAGACTTATTGACGATTAAAATTATTTTTTATCGTTAATAATCGTATTAGCGATGAAAATTTTTGTCGCTAATAGTTCTGTATTTATTAGACGTCAACTCGACGTCTCTTTGCATGAAATCCTCTTCCTCCCCCCTCCCTCTCCCCTCTCCTCTCTCCGAGCTCTCCCCTCTCTGACCGAGCCTCCCTCTCTCCTCTCCCTCTCCGAGCTCTCACCCCCTCTCTTCTCGCCACGATCGCGTCTCCACCATCGCCGCCGCCGTTGCCGTTTGCTGCCATTCCGTGGGCTTCTCCACCGCCGTCGTTGCCGTTCGCCATAGGTAATGGTTCTTCCCACACTTTTTTTTTCTGGTTGATCGGGCCACCGAGGGGCAAAGGGGGTTGCGGGGGTGGGGGTGGACGGCCAGGGGCGACATCGGAGTTGGGGGTTCGAGGGGCGAAGAGGGTTGCAGGGGTGGGGGTGGGGGTGGGCTGCCGGAGGCAACGTGGGGGCGAGGAGGGGGTCAGGGGGCAGAGGGGGTTGCAAGGGTGGGGGTGGGCGGTCGGGGGTGACACGAGGATGGGGAGGGGATCAGGGGGCGGAGGGGGTTGCAGGGGTGGGGTTGGGCGGTCGGGGGCAACACGGGTCTGGGGGTCGGGGGGCGGAGGGGGTTGCAGGGGTGGGGATGAGCAGCTGCGAGCGACATGGGGGTCGGGGGTTCGAGGGGCGGAGGGGGTTGCACGATGGGGAGGGAGGAAGGTAGGCCGGGGCAGTCGGAGAGGGAGGAAGGGAAGAGAGAAACGAGGGGGGAAGAATAAGAAAAAAAAAATAAAAAAAATAAAATATTAACTAAATATTTTATTATTTGATTAATAAAAATAAAATTCGGATCACGATCTGAATTGAATCGAGGGTTGGATCTAGATCAGGATCTGAGTTAGGATCCAGGTCGTGGGGTGTTGGAGAGGGCGGCGGCGCCACGAGGGGTGGGTCGCGGGGGATGCATGACGGCGGTGGCACCACAGGAGTGCGGGTCGCGGGGGCTGAGCCCGGGCGGTGCGGGGTGGGTGACAGCACCGGTGCCGCAGGAGCGAGGGTCGCGGGGGTCGAGTTCGGAGTCTGTTTAGAAAAAAAATATTTTAAAAAATATTTTTAGATAAAAAATATTTTAAAAAAATAAAAAAAAATATTTATTGTATATATAAAAGTTAAAATGCAGATTGGGTCGGGGTCGGGAGAGAGAGGGGATAATCGACCCGAACCCAATTGGGTTGACTCTGGGTCGGGCCAAATGTCTGCTCGAGCCCAGCCCGATGGCCAAACGGGCTCTATTTTTTTGGCTAGAGCCTAACCTGAATGGTTTGGGATCGAGTCCAAAGCCCGATCCGATGAGCTTCGAGCCGACCCGATGGGTCTCCCAGCGGTCCGACCTACTTCCAGCCCTATCTGCGGGACTGCCTCCACGATGCTGCTTTTGGTGAATTTGGAAGATGAGGGAAAGGGAGCGGAGGATATTCGATGCAGGAGGATTTCGTGTTATTATTTTATATTAATATTATTTTACATGCTCAACTTCTTATAGTTTATTTTATATTTATTGTATAAATTTTTTAGTGTTACTGCTAAAATTTATAAATTTTTTATTATTCCAATAGCATAATGCATATTACTTTTGCTTATTATAATTTAATTATTTTATGTGCTGTTTTGTATGCTTTTGCTCATTATAATTAAATATAAAAAATATTTTTATTTCAGAGAAAACTCTACTGAAATTTTTGATGAAAAATTTTCAATACAGAATTACTTTTTTTGATAAATTAAAAATTCATCTTTGAATGTATGTTCAGAGATAGTAATTAAATAGCATTGAACCATAGATTTTTGTTCAAGAGTCGATTTTGATCGAGATCGACTCTTGGATGTCCCATATTCGGACTTTTTGAAAAAGTAATAATCTTATTATTGTTAATAGTTGATATTTTGTTTTATTATGTGGTACTCAGTAGTTATCTGTCTACTGTTCTCCAGATATATGATGGATAGAAGGAATGAGATTTCACACAAATGAGCTTGTGATGCAACGACGGATCCAGAATAGTGAGATTGCTATGATAGGATATGAAGGAGAAGAAGAGATTAAATATTATGATGTACTGATAGATATCATAGAACTGAAGTATGGGTCTAGTAATTCTGTATTCTTGTTTCAGTGTGAATGGTAGAATATTAGCAATAAAAAGATCGATATTCATATCGATCCACACTTTATCAGTGTACACTTTGCACGAACATGATACCAGAATGAGCCGTATATATTAGCAACTCAAGCAAAATAAATAATATATTTGAAGGATCTAAAGTATCGAGGTAATTGACATATCGTGCAAAGAATAACATCTAGAGGTGTATATGACATACCAACCTGACTAAAGATGGATGAAAATTCAGATTTACATGAAGAAGAAGCTTTTCAAGAGGAAGAACAAGCATTAATCGAGCTTCTCGTAGATGAAGAACTTGTAATAGCTTCTTTGAATAGGACTGATCTGCCGTCCAATGAAGTTGAAACTAATTTTGTATTTAATCTTGATGAGTCAGAGGGTGACGATCAGTTCATAAATGACAAAAAGATAGAAGACGATACATTAGTCGATTATTGTGATTCGGAGGAGGACCTACACATCGAGGAAGATATGAATATTGATGAGTAGATCTATATTTTTTGTTGAATCTTTTCTTGTAATAATGGTATGAGATATAATTCTATTCATTAAAATATAATTTATTTTTTACTATTCTTGTTCAATATTATATTTATTTATATGTCAAGAATTGCAGGTATGGCATCAGAAGATAGACGACGATATTCGCGTTCACAGCCTACCCCTGAGGCTGAGGCACCTTCACCTATTTTCACTGCCACACCAGCAGAGTCGCTAGAGGATCTTGCATTGGCAGGTCCCAATGAGGTAGGTTCGAGTGAGGCAAATCCAAGTGAGACGGGTTCGAATGGTATTATTATATTTTTTATATAATAAAATTTAATTTTTTTTATTTGGATAGCTATCATCCTAATAATTTATTTATTGTTGTTTCAAGCTAGTCTCCACCAGTGGTGAGACGAGGGCGAGGTCCATCGAAGAACCTCGCTCTAAAGCATTGGAGACGTGAGCATCCGAGACAGCATCTTCATATTGAGATACTATCTGCCTACACCAGGCCCATTAGAGGATGGTGTGAGCCGTGACAGATCGAGTTGGGCATCATATGCCACACCTATGCCCCTGTGATGCTTTTCGATTGGCGTCACATTGTATGGACTTAGAGAAAAATTTTCTACACCCAATTATAGATAAAATAAATTATACTATGAATATTTAATTAGCATGGTATTCTTCTAATATTTGTTATTGACAGGGTGTATTTGATATTATTGATTTTAAGGAGGATCATGTGCGGCGAGCTGTGGATGCTCATTTATGTTTGTGTTTCAAGGAGTATCACCATCACATTTATCAGTATTGGTACCATGTGATACAGGATCATGGGATGAAGGCAGCGCGACAGCGGCCCTATGATAGCATCACTATAAATGATTGGGCTCTCGTATGCTGGCATTATGAGAATCCAGCATATCAGGTTATACATCCAAATTTTTTTTTCTTTAAAGTTTAATGATTGAATCATTTATTCTTAAATTCAATTTGTTATCTATTAATTTGACTGCTAACTATATAGAGACGATTTATCTAGAACATCGTGAATCGGACGAGACAAGCCGTATCGCATTGTGGGGGTTCGAGGTCATTTGCTCATCACATGGAGCAAATGGTAAGTAATTTTTAATTAGTATATTTTAACTCTCTAACTATTTAAAAAAAATTAATTATTCTAAAATTACAGAGAGATGTAGAAGTGACGAGCTTCCTGGTAGGATCGATATCTACCAGCAAACCCACCAGCGATGGTCAGGAGAGTGGATGACGGGGAGTCAGGAGCTTTTTGTAAGTATTTTCAATTATTTTTTTATTCATAATTTAATTTTTTTATAAAATTAAAATAGCTATAACTTTAATTTTCAAGATCGTATGATAGGCATCAGATCCTAGCCTACCCTTGAGGGCTCGACCGCACCCACAGATGACGAGATCTGTGATCAGATATTTGGTACGAGATCTTATTATGGTAGGGGTCTAAGGCATAGGATCAGTGCTCCCTCATCCTCAGCTCATCCAGGATCGACATCCATGCTGCCAGCGATGCTCGACTGGTGGAGGTGTAGAGGCAGGCTACTGAAGATCGACAGCAGGCTAAGCAGTGAGCTGATGAGTTGATTGCACGCATCAACGAGTACCAGCTACTTTAGATTTAGATGATGGAGCAGATAGCACAGATGGAGTGGATGATACAGCTGATGAGGCAATAATAGGTCGGTCCGAGCTCTTTCGAGCGCTCTCCTTCTCCGGTCCGTTTCCCTTCTGCAGATGCCGACACTTGACGGCTTGTTTATGTAGTTTTTAATTTTTATTTCAGACCTCTTATAATTTTAATTTAATATAATAAAAAGATAAAATTTATTTATAAATTTATTGTGTAAATTTTTTATTTTAATTTTATAGATTATAAATAAAAAATATTATAAATATAAATTAAAAATATATATTCATAAATTATTTAAAAAAATTATGTGTAAATTTTTAGTGACAGAATTATTTTCGATGAAATATTAATCATCAAAAATATATTAGTAACGAAAATAATTGATCGTAAATAATTTTTTTAATAAATTTAAAAATATTAAAATTTTATATTAAATTAATAACAATAAAATTATTTTTGTCATAAATAATTGATAATTTAGTAGCGACAAAACTTTATGTCAAAAATTATCATATTTATGATGGCATATTTACGTCATAAATATTTAAATCTAAATTTCATAAAAATTTTTAATTAAATTAATAGCAATGAAAGTGATTCATTGTAAATAATTATTTTTTTATTAGCGATGTAATAGTTCATCGTAAATTATTTTTTTATGACTTAAATTTTTTGTTGTAAATAATTTTTGAAAAAAAATTTAACGATGAAAAATTTTGATCTGTAATATCTATTATTGGCGATAAAAAAAAAAATTATCGTAAAAAATTATCAACGATGTCATTATTTGCGATTAAATATTAGTGACGATAATTTTATTGCTAATAACTATTACCGACAAAAATCGATTATTAGCGATGAATTTTTGCGTCGCTAATATTCTGTTCTATTGTAGTGGGAGTATCGATATCTTGCCCAAACTGCTGCTGAAATATAATGTTTATGCTCTCTATTATGTGAATCACATATTCCTCTCTATTCAGTTTTTTTAATTTAGTATGATAATATTTCTTCCATCTCTCTCACCTTCAATCTAATATTTCACACAAGAATCAACTATCACTATGTCCAAAAATTGGTAGGTCACAAGCTTTTAGATATTAAATTTATTTTCTCTGCAAATCAAGTCGCTGACGTCTTTACAAATTCATTTTCTCTGCAAATCAAGTCGCTGACATCTTCACAAAGGTCTTCACTCTAATCATATTCGATATTTGCAATCAAAGCTTCACATTCAACTAAATGCTCAACTTAAGGAGAATAATAACATACTATAAATTATCTTATTAAAAATTTAATTTTTAAATTTTGAATTTAAATTATTATTATAATATTTTTTTATTTTTCTCCTATGTTTTTCCATTCAAATTCAAATTTTGAATGTAAATTGTTACTAAAATATTTTTCTTATTTTCATATATATATATATATATATATATATATATATATATATATATATATATATATATATATATTCAATACATACTCAAAAAAATTCTAAGAATCGAGTAGGATTTTTAGCCATTTTGTTGTGTTTTTTTTTTTAATAATTTGCATCCACAGAAGGAAATCCAGTGTACTATAACAATTTCATTAGAGGTAAAGATTCAGAATTCAAAAAAGGATAACCCAATAAATTCATCAAAAGCTAAGGAAAAAACAAAAAGCACAAATAAAATAATAAAAATAAGAAAAACTTCGCCAAATATCTATGTACTTTTTTATTTCAAAAAAAGTGTAGAAGAGACGACAAAATAAACGATGGTAAAAAAAAAAGACCGCATGGCATCAATGGTTTGTAACACAGATTTTTTTTTTTAAAGCAGTCATGTATAACTCATTAATAAACCATAAAATCTAAGCATAATTTCAAAATAATTGAATTTTCCACATCGATTTGTTTATATATAATATCTCAAAGGATCATTCGACTAAGAAAAAAATAATTCTAACCTTACGCACATGAATAAAGTTAGGTTGGCTGTGAGCTATATAAAATTCTTGGATGATATTTTTGTGTTATAACATTAATTTTCTATATTTTTTTCATTGACTAATACTAGTTTTGGTGCCCTTTGATAAGTCCAAACTCGTGTATATACTGGTTTCCAACAAGAGTGTCACAAATAATGCTAAGCATATGAGTTGGTCCATCTGATACTAGCCGATAATATTAAGCTTTAATTTTGCATATTAGCTACATCCGCTCCTATGGCATCATGTATAGTTTATTTTTACAATTAATTTTGTAATCAATTTGCATAATAATAATAATATGGTATTCAACACTATACGTGCACGCGCACGCACACACATTTTTATCAATTGATTGCATGTTACCTAGACAGCATAATTACCTACTCCTGTCCCTTTAAAAATTTTTGAAATTAGAGAATCACCACTATTTATGATTAAAAGTCTTAAATTTTCAGGAAGAAAAAAGCGATAAAAGAAATTGTGCACATGTAGATAATATTAGAGCCATGCTTGTCATGATTGATTTCAATAAATCGGGAGTGCAATTTAGATATTACTCAAATAACATCATCATGATGGTGTTCTCTATGTAGTATAGTTATTTTTGAAATGGGATGGCCATAATATGCAACATAGATCATGCTGGTCAAAACACTGACTTAAATAAATAAATAAATAAATAAATAAATTTATTTAT
Organism: Elaeis guineensis; assembly: GCF_000442705.2. Lineage (NCBI taxonomy): Eukaryota > Viridiplantae > Streptophyta > Magnoliopsida > Arecales > Arecaceae > Elaeis > Elaeis guineensis. Next base: position 123,204,513 of record NC_025997.2, read on the forward strand.
AATATATGACCGTCTTTTTGATTGTCTATTACGTGGAATAAAATCCATCTATATAATCAGAAAGTAGATGATTAATTGGACATCCAAAAAATAATATTTTTATTTTTTTTTAGTAATAGTTAATCTCATGTTATATAATTCTTAAGACAGTTATCTTTATATTTTTTTTAATAAGTAATTTAGAACATCCTGTTTCCCAACTATGAAGGCAGAGTGGAGGATAAAAATATATTTTTTGAAAAAAAAAAGAAAATATCGACATATAATCTAGTTGTGTAATTAATTTTTTTTTTTTTTTTTTTAAGCTATTCATGTCATCCAAAGTCCCAGCATAGCATAAGCCCGTTCTCACAGCATGTGATGTGGAGGTCCCAAAACTTTCTCTACCAATCATCCAACATCGCGAGGCAGCAGATCGCAATAATTCCAGCCTATAGAAGCCTTACACGTGTCCCAACGGCCAAAATAGGCAAGCCATTCCCAGGTCATCAGGCCAACGCGCACCTCAAAAAGCCCGTCCATTGTATCAAAAAAAAAACCCGTCCACAGTGCAATCCAGCCCGTCCATGGGCCCACTAGACCGCCGCCCAAGGGGCGGCCCCCCTCCCGCCACGTGGCGACGGTAAGCCGACGAACATCTCCTCGAGGCACTGCATCCTTTATATGTCATCCTCACCATCCCTTCCCGATTCCAACCACCACCCTCCATACAAATTCCTACGCGACCATCACATCGACCGTCCGCCTTTCCACTGGCACGAATCGCGAAATCACGCATAAAAAATTTCTGCGGCCGGGATAGGAAATGATGCCATCGTGGAGATCGCAAAAATCTCGAGCATCCAATGATTGGACCTTCCCTTGCGGTACACGGAAAGGAAATGCTTCCACCGTCCACTGGATGGCCCTTCACGTACACGGAATGGAGCAAGTGATCGAATGGTCCCCATTCGCTCATTGATGGGCTTTAATTCGCCCCACCCGTGATGGTCTGCGGTATAAATTATAGGATGACAAGGCCTACCGGACCACATCTCCCGGTGCTCCCTCTTCCCCAAAAAATAAAAAATAAATTAAGAACATAAATTTAATAGCCGTGAGCTGGCAACAATTATTTTTTTTAAAAAAATTACCATTTCACTATCCGTGATGAATAAATACGAGGGAATGTTCCATTCTTGACCCTGGAAAGGTCATCCTGTGGGCTCCACCTTCCACTCACGTCAACGATACAGCTAACCCACTGTACAAATTAATGTTCCACGGCCATCGATGAGCTGGATTCCTGGGTCCACCATCCATCAACCACACGATTGTCATCATATGGCTGTGATGGATAGCCATAGATCTGCAAACATTAAACGCAGTCGAGCGCTTCCATCTGGGCCCAAAAGACGCGACAGAGACGTGGGAAAGTTACGTGGCGCGATGATGTATCGATGAGCTGGACTAGACGTCTTAAACGAGGGAAAAAAAAAACAAGAGCATAATTGCCTGCCTTTCCTCATTTCTCTTTCAGCCATCTCGTGACGGGAGACTGGAGAGGACTTCGAAGAGAAACCCCATAGTTTCGCACTGTTCATAGTTTCCACACATTCCACCTCTAACCTTAGTTTATTTTCTTCAATCTCTTCACGAACACCATCTTTGAACAGCAGGAAGATGGGAAAAAAATCACCCAGAACCGGGACTTGGTAAGAGATTCTTTCAGAAGTTCTTTACTATAGGAGGAGGAGGGATGGGATCGGAGGGTAGGAAGGGAATCCGAGGGGAGGAGCAAGAGGAAGGGAAAGAGAGGTCTGGCTGCAGTTAAATTCCCACGCTGGCCTTTTACTTTAATCTTTCCACGTAAGCTATTCGAGGTTTTGGTCAAAGTCCAACTGAGACGGTGAAGTCCATCCGGAATTTCATAAAAAGCCCCCCGCATCGGAAAAGTTTTCTCGAAGGGTTGCAGAAAAAGGGTCTCGGATCGAATCTAAACGTTGCGAAAAGGGGTAAAATAAATATTCCACTGACACAAAGACGGAACCGCCGTTAAAGCGCGACGGCGACGCTTTCGTCTCTGTCCGACGAAAAGGAAGAAAGACGGGGGCCGTTTTGTGAAGTTTAGGGCCATTTTGGGAATTCGGGAAATGGCAGTGGGGTTTATCGGTGTTTTATTCTGCATCGCCTCGTGATTTCTTCGTCCCTCACCGCTTGCTCCTCTCCGTACTCCCAATTTTTTTCCTTGGTTTTTTTTTTTCTGGGAGCAATATGGGGTTTTGGAAGGCCCTGATCTTCCCTTGATCGCTATCTCGATCTCGGGAGGGCGTGGGATTGGATCCGGAGGGCGATTGCGTCGCGCTCCGGGTGGAGTTTTTGCTTGGAAATCGGGTTTGAAGGCGAAAATTGCTGCGGGTTCGAAGTCATTGGTTTTTTTTTTGGATGGAGGGATGGATTTGATTTTTTTTTTTTTTTTTTTTTTTGTAATTTGAATTCACACGGCGGGAGTTGAATTTAAGCTGATAGGGGTCTGGATTTGCCGACATTGGTGGCGCTGGAACCGTGACAGGGACTGGATTTCTGGAAGCTAGTGGTTTTTGGCTTCGAAGAGAAAGATTTCGGTCAAGCAATCGGGGTTTCTGCTCGAGTTTTCGGAGATTTCTTGGAGATTTAGGTGGAAAGGGCTCCAAAGTCAGAGGCATTGCTGCAGACTGAATCAATCTGGACAGTGCTAGGGTTTCGATTGAGCGGGATTCAGGTACTTTGAAGAAAGTTTAGTTTTTGAGCTTTTATCTCTACTGTTTTTTTGGTGATTTCATATGAATTACTAGAGAATGAGTCCATCGCTTTAGAAGTTGGAAGCTTCGCCAAAGTAGAAGCGGGTGTCCTCTGGTTTTCAGTTTTTCTGAAGTAATTCTTGAGTAATTTTTAAGCATTTCTTCCACCATTCGGCTTCGTGCATTGCCATTTCAAGGCCTTAGAAATGAGGAGGGTAGGAGCATTGTATAGTCTCTGAATCAGTTGTTTGGGAGACTGAGGTCCTCTTGTTTGGCCCCAATCCCTCGGGGGGACAAAAAAACTTGATAGAAAGAGGGATTTGGGGCATTATATTTTAATCTATATACAACCATCAGAGATCGGCTAAGTTTATCAATTGGAACAGTCTTCCGAAATATTAAAGCATCCATGGACTCCATTCAGCATTTCATGATCATTCTCTTGCTCATTGGGATTCTATCGGCATACCAATATAAGGCCCAATCGACCGGAGGTTCCATGACATCTGCAAGATCACTGGATGCACTCCTTCAGGACTATGCTTACCGGGCTTTTGTTCGTCCCCGCACTGGAACGCCCTATGATGGTCAAGTCCCATCCAATCTCACTGGCATCAAGATAGCAGCATTGAGGCTCAGGAGTGGGAGCTTGTACAAGAGGGGAGTTCCGATGTACAAGGAATTCCAAATCCCAACTGGAGTTATCGTGCAGCCATATGTCAAGAGGCTTGCCCTGGTTTACCAAAATCTGGGTACCTTGTCCTCTAACTACTACAAACTTCCTGGCTTTACCTACTTAACTCCGGTGCTCGGCCTTCTTGCTTATGATGCAGCAAATCTGTCTGCCACCAACTTGCCAGAATTAACTGTGGTTGTTTTGAAATCACCCATATTGATTAATTTCACAAATGTAACAGCAGTACCAGGTGCCAGGTGTGTGCATTTCAATTTGGATGGCTTGCCAGTATTCGGAGATTTAGTGTCAAGCAATATTTGTTCAACACGCCAACAGGGTCACTTCTCTATTGTGGTTAATGCCAGCATGATTGCTCCTCCTCCTGCACCAAGCCCTGGTCATGCTAAGCATAATAAGTCTAAGGTGTGGAAGATTGTCGGTGCTGTCGTTGGTGGATTCATTGCTTTGGTTCTCTTGGCATTGCTTGTGGCATGGATGGTTCGGTATAGACAAAAAAGAAAGATGGCAGAGATGGAACGGCATGCTGATGTGGGCGAAGCATTGCAAATGGCAAGGGTTGGAAACACTCAGGCACCGGTGGCCTTAGGGACACGGACACAACCAGTTCTTGAGAATGAATATGTTGCTTGATTGTTGCATAGAATGAGTACCAAAGTGGTGTCCTTTCTTGGCTGGTATATGAGGAACAAGATGAGGATTTTCTTTCAAATATTTGATATGTACAGAATGCGTGGACAAGCATTGCCACGTTCTTTTGCTCGAGTACCAACCAAGAGGTGGATTTTCTGTGGCATTGGTTGGGTTCTGGGCTTGGCATTTATTTGAGATCAGACCACACATTCTTTTGGGGAAGAGGGGGGAAGGGGGGTGAGATGTTTTTGTGTTTAGATTGTTCCGGCCCTGTTTGTTGTCAATGGTACCATAGTCATACAGGGTGAAGTTGAATTGTAAACACATCATGCAGGAGATGGTGTTTCTTACTATGCCTGGTCTGGAACTGTTTTGATTATTTATTTGGTAAATGTATTCAGATGCAGCGTTCTAATAAAGATGAGGTATTATTCTTTTCTCACTATCTGGTGCCTTTGTGATATGCTCATGTCTTTGTTTCTGGTTTAAAGATTGTTGCAGTCGATTCTTGTAAGTATGTTCTATCAACTCACTCTTTCAATAGCTGTGATAGGCATAGACCAAAATTAAAAAGAAAAGAGGGGGGAAAAAAACCGTGGTTGCAATTTTCTGGAAATGCTGTTAAGTTTTAAAAAAATTTCAAAATCATGATACATTTATTATTCTCTTTTCTTTGATCCAAAAATTTTTAGAGTTAGAATTTAATGTTTTCTAGAAAGTTGTAAGAACATTTCTTTGCATGCGGTTCCACTTGTAAACCAATATTTTTGCATGTATAAACTAAACATGTGCATTCATTTTAAGTTCAATACCACCTCTTTGCAATAAAGGAAAACATATCTAATTTCTGCAAAAACAAAAATAAGGTGGACTTCTCCAAAATAATGAAAGGAGAATGTTCAAATTTGAGAATAATTATAAGATGATAGAAAAGAAAAAAATGATAAATTTGGAAGTAGTCTCTCATTCCATAATTTCTAAGATTTTTATATATTTTCATTGCTATAGTCAAACGCCACTTTAGTAACAGCAAATTTACAAAATTTGATGATTTTGCATGGCATCAAGACACATATTTCTTCATCCTTTTAGAGGGGTTGTATTTCTATCTTTTTTCAATTCAAAATTTTTGGAACTTACCATGTTTCATTTGGAACTCTTGACTGTTATAAAACATGATGAAGAGAAGAAGAAAGTAGTTAAGATTTTAGAAAACCTAAGATTCAGATTTTACCTAAAATTGATACCTCCAATTCGACATCTAAGGCATTTTCTAAATCATAGCTTTACTTCTAGGAGGATACTTTTGGGGCGAACATGAGTCTGTTCTTCAAAATAAAATCACAGTGTGGTAATTTTTTTTTTTTTTGATAGTACATTAGTAACCAGGCTTTTAACAAATTTTAGACAAAAAGAAGTCGTGGTTATTTGAAACGTTACCAAATTGCTTTGTAACCCGCATCTTATTAGCAAAATCCGTATGAAATTAGAATAAAGAATGAGGATGAGATAATGACAAGATGTATCCAGATATTTAATAATAAAGAAAAACAAGCATGGAAACGTTACTTTAGACTGTAGAAAATGCCGGAAGCATAATATTACATAGAAAAGAGCATATAATTGGATGATTTATCGTAGATGGCATCATTGAAAAGCTGGCCAGGGTATATTTGTGGTCCAACAACACTGAAGAACTTGGGAAGTTAACAGTGAAAGCTTAGAAGAGGTGGGGAATCTTTAGGTCTCTGTACACTATTTATTTATTATTTTACATTCTGTTTCCCACTTCACTAATCACATAATTAATAGTAGCACTATTGTGGACTGCCTCAAGCCCAGTATAGCGGATGATATGTATGTTATTAATCATTTTATTTCGAACGACCAACCTTCTGTAGTACTAGTGAGTATTTTTGCCTTTTATGTTTAAATTTTTACGTGATTTTTCTTTTCATGTTTCAGAGTCCTGCTGGTTAATCTAGTGCAGGAACGACTTGCAATATTTTAAGAGATTTTTAATGAGATGCATCGAGCTTTCTAATTAGCACTCTTAGGAAAATGAAATAACATCCTCACATAAATTGTTGAGTTTAGAAGATGAGGCTGCCATCATTGTTTATCCTGATCTAATCTGTGGCACTGAGTATGGTAGCACATCTAAAACTATCGGCGCTTATGCTGATATTTTATAAGCCAACAAAGCAGTAAGGTGTCATTTTCGAATCTGGTGGAGTCTCCAAGGGTAGCGTAGGTTAGTGGCAGGGTTGGTTGACATGTTAGCTTGTTAAATTGGCTTGAGAGGGCATGGAGTAGCACAGTTTTATTTGAGATCGTGTGAGTTTACATGATTTGTTCTAGGTCTAATACGGTGTTATGTCTAACATATCTCATAAGTGGTGTGGTTTTGTCAGTCTATCATAGTTCAAGTGGGAGTCTAGTATGGTTTAGGTGAAGTATAGCGAAGAACGTACTGTTTAACTAGCATACAAGCTATCCAACAATGCCTTTGAAGTGCCTATCTGCAAGCCCCATATTACTTTTGATGCCTCTCCTTCGGCAAATGAAACCAAATAGAGGGTGTATATTCTCATTATCCCGCCTGTTTAATCCAGCCAGAGTTCTAGAATGAAAAATATGATCTCAGCCATTAGCTACACGTTTTCTTCTTTGAATGGTAGTAGACTCTACCCAAAAAGCAAGGTAGGAGACAAGAGCCTTTGAAATGTCAACATAGGAAATAGGGGAATAAATGTTCTCATGCACCAAAGCATACGCACAGAACATCTTGGCAATTCTAGGAGGAAAAAAGAAAAAAGAAAAATTATCTCCTGGCACTTTGTCTGACTCCCATGTGACACCTAGTCCCTAACTGTGTTGCATTATCTCTCAATTCTTGGTCTGTGTATCATACATGTATATTGATTTATACATATATATACATACATACATACATACATACATATACCTATCTTACATTTATATCTATATCCACAGACACACATACATACATACTTACATGTGCTTGCTGTATATTTTTTGGTCAGCAGGCCCTGAACATTAAATGGCAGTCAGAAGTCTAATTAGGGGCTGGAAAGTAATTTTACTTTTTCTTTTTGTTTAGAATAGTTATAAGGAAATTGTGGGAAGTTTAAGTGTAACATCTGAACAAGCTGTCTCAATGCTAGTAAACAAGGTGACATTGACAATTAAACCTCTGAAAGCTGACCTCTAAAAGAGTTGGGTCCGTTTGGATCACGGCCACAAATACCAACAACCTTCTTAAATCAATTCTTCCTAACATAACTATTCTAAGAACAACCTCAACATGCCACGAGTCATTGTCCAAGTTGTCCACAAGGCTAGGCGGCTCTTTCACCCACAAAGAACGCAAAATTAATGTAAGCCACCTGTTGAGGGCCTAGAGGTCACAAGCCAATCTATCAAGCATCCAAACAGAGATTAAAGTCTACATGTTTTCTTTCAACTGTCAACGTTTTAGAAGTTGGCTTCTTTTCTTTAATAAAAATAACCGTTCCTAATCTCTCTCTCTCTCTCTCTTTTCTTTCTATGGATAAAATCGCTTGGAAGAGCAACCCATAGAACCAACTGAAATTAGAAAACAAAATTCAGATGGGAAGCTGGTTTAGCTTCCCTTTTTTTTGTTCAATTGTTGTTCCAGTAAATTCGGCCGGGAGATCACTTGTAGTGTGACTGCACATCGCACTCTCTAACACGATCTTTTGATGAATTATCATCATTGTTAGCACTTCTACTCACTGAAGACTGTAGGAGAGGAGCTTTATGTAATGTTGGTATCCTTATTTGGAGCAGAAGGAATGAAGGGTTGTTTGAAGGAAAGCTGATATCACCTGATGAAGTCTCTCAGAAGGAGATTAGCCTTGCCCTAGAATTTGAAAGGGTGACAGACGAAGCTGGTTCAAGTGTAGGCACCGGAGTAACCTTGGTCATTCCAACCACCTATGCATTCCATGAATCTGTGAGCACCCTCTCCCGTTGGTGCAATTAACTTCGATGGGGAAGTAAAGCTGATTCTAATGTTGGTGTTGGTTTCTTGCTTTGAGACCATGGAAGGGTTTGTTCTTTTTTCAGGCTAAAGTTGGATACCTCTCTATGCAGTCCCACAAGCTGAACTTTGAGCTATTTTGGAGCATTAAAACTTTCTTTTTATTCTTCTTTAGACATCTCTTCTTTACGGTATCATGATCGTGATACTCTTGGTTGGAGTAGTCAAATTTCTCAATCTAAGGTCGTAATCTCAACTGCCTGCATAAAATGCTTTTTTTAAATAATCAGATGTCTTAAATATGTTGACATGGTTAATCAATGCCAAACATGATACTTATTTTAAGACTGGTAAAAATAAATCAAATGTTTAAGGACCAGGATAAATGAAGATTTGCATCCAAAATTTGGAGGAGGTTCTAAAAGCATAAATTTTGAGCATTATTCCCACCCTCTTTTTCTTTTATATATATATATATATATATATATATATATATATATATATATATATATATATATATATATATATATATATATATATTATTCCCACCCATTTAAGAGCAACACTCCATGAACAATCAGTTATGCATTTCATGTACGGTTGGTAAAAAGTTGGAGCAACTCGTTTTCTTTTGCTACATAAGATGAAAATAGTTAAAGGTAACGTGTCTTTACGAATTAATGTAACAATAAAATCACTTTCTCGTTATCTAATAAAAACTTCTGCTTTGTTGCACAGCGGTATGCATGATGGACGTTAGTGACGTTAACGTGATGAGGAAAAAGGCAAATGGGGCAAAGCAGCAACCCGAGAAGGAGAAACGCTGGATTGGATTTCCACCAATCAGAAAAGAGGGGGAACAGCATATGTTACACTTTCTTAATAATATTCATATATGTTACGGTTCTTAATAATATTTTGTTTCTGCAAATCAATTAGTCAGACCAAATCTAGCCCGAATCTATTCAGAATTACGCCAAGGTAAGAGTCAATTAAGGCAACTCTTTCACGAACAAGTGTGTAGCATTGAACTAGATATCTTTTTTTTTTTAATTGGAGAATTTCTAGCTACACTTGGCATTTTTGTTTTTGGTCAATAGGCTGCTGACCCCCCCCCCCCCCCCCCCCACCAACACCCCCCACCCCAAAAATAAAAATTTAAAAAAAAAAAAAAAAAAAAAAAAGCGACACCAAAGGCCACGCATAAAACGTGTGTAGAGTTGAACTGGTTATTTTTAATTGGAGATATGATGGTTACACTTCAAATTTTTCTTTACAGCTATGAGATTAGCTTTTTAAGGCATCCAAGGCTTCTTAGCATATTAGTGAAATCAGATCTTTCTTCAACCAGCAGCTGCCCAAGAGCAGCAACGACGATGATGACACCAAAGGCCACCGATAATATCTGGATCAGACAATAATCATATGCTGGTTGGGATTTAGATGCCAGATGTCACATTAACATATGGTGCAAGATGCAAGATCCTGCATGAACAATTGCAGTCTATCAATTAAAACCAAAATTTTAAATTTTATTGGATAAGACTGTCTCGATTTTTTTATGGAACAAAATACACCATCGTTCTGTCCCGCCTGAAAATTTGAGACAAAAGAAGTTTCAAAGCATCCCAATCGGAACGTTAGAATGCCAGCAGAATGATCTAGTCCCGTCACATGGGATGGAACTCTATCCCGATGTCCCGTGGAACGTTCTGCTGGCATCTGAATCCTTGATTAAAACATTAATTACAAAATCCAATGTATCTTCTGCTATATATATCAGGGACAAATCAAGCAAAATCAAATCATGCAAAGCATGTTTGCCCAACTGGTGGCCAGTTTTATATAACATTAGACCAATCATTGGAGGTTCTAACTTTAATATCACAAATCCCCAACAAGACATGGATATTATTTGATCCAAGAAGAAAGTCATCAAGCAATTTTATCCATTCAAAACATGAATACGATCCAACATTCTCCCAATTAACGAAGCAGGGTTTTTCAGATGCATAAATAAGAAAAAGCACAACTAAGAAGCATGGCGCAAGGCACCTTAAAGCACATTGTCTCCAAATTCTTGCAATGGCCCTCCTTGATCACCTCCTGCACCTGGGGATCAAAAATTAGAATGCTTAGTGTCGTGTCTATCAAAGAACCTGTTAAATAGCTCAGGGAAACAAACAAAAATGCAATTATCAAGATCTTGTGCTTTGTCAAAGAAAAAAAAAATCTCCAGTTCTGATTGACCCTGTGCATTTGTAAGGTAAAAAAACAAGGACAAGACTGTCTTGCTGGTACTTTTGTTGACAGGTACCAACAATACACACCATGTGAGCCATGGGCTGGATATTGCAGTCCCTGTGAAATTTGACATCCCAGGTGTTGCATGCAAGTAAAGGCACCACAATTCATGGGGGCTGTTGGATCCTACTCCATAGTTCATGTGTACCATACAATCTCCAGAATTAATCACAGCAGAGACAAGTTACAGGGTGTGCAAGTGTACAAATGGAAAAATCTCATAGTTGCATAAGCATGGGTATGGAATTCCATGGAACTTGCAGTTTGTGGACTTTAAGCACCCATAAGCATAGATCAATACCGTAAAAGCACACTAGAGATTAGAGAATGTGCAAGGATTTCACATGAATCATATAATACTTGCAGTACAAGGCATGTTTAGGTATGCATTAACTTGTGCCAAGTTTTATTTTGTGGGTGCAAAAAGAGAATTCAAAAGCACATAAGAAAAAGGCTCCAGAGTATTCCTGCATGCACGAGAATGCTACATACTTGCCTAGGGCTGGAAATGGGTCAGGTTCATACTTCTAAGCTTGATATTGTTCCAAACCTGGCTATGAGCTGCTCCCGGTGTAACCTCAAGCTAACTTTAAAAACCATCGACATAACGCTAATTCTGGAACATAGAATCCTAATCAACTGCATAGTAGAGTATTTTTCAAAAAAAGAAAGAGAAGAGAATTTCCATCCAACATCACCTGCTGAGTCAGAATTCATTGTGAATTCACTGGTGTAGACCATGATAAATTTCAACTCATCAATTATAATGATGACTGGATGATGATGGATCCCTACAGAGATGGCATGGGCTGAGCTTGGATCCCTAAACAGATGGCATGGGCCTATTTTTATATGGCATGCGCTGAGCTTGGATCCTCAGCTTTTGGGCCAAGCTCAAGCTAGAAGTTCATGTGCCTGCTAGCCCAGCCTGATATTTGTTCAAAATGTAGATGCACAGTAGACATTTATACCACAAATCTGGTATAAATACATCAAATCTTGCCTCAGCATTGATTTTTTAAACTTTCCACTGATGGACCAAGCCATTGAATGTGATCTATTACATCTAAATAGCTTAAGACCCAAAATTATGTGATTTAGAGACCCCTAAACTATGCGTCAAGTGCCCAAAATGGATAGTTTAAATAATATAATGCCAAGATTTTATGTCCTGACAGGACCAGGGGCGTCCCGCCGTCCCATCCTGTTGCTATGAGACAACAAGACTGAAATGGGTTCGGTACTCCGAAACCCATCTATGCAAGGAGAGAAGAAGGAAGAGGAAATAAGGAAAAAAAAGAAAGACGAAGAAAAGAAAAAAATAAAAAGAAAAAAGAAAAAAAAAAAAGAAAGGAAGGAACAAAGAAAGGAAAGAAAAAAAGGTAGAGGAAAAGAAAGAAAAGCAAGAAGAAAGAAAAAAAAGAAAAAAGAAAGAAAAAAAGGAAAAAAAAAGAAGGATGAAAGAAAAATAGAGGATACCCACCAGGGTACATGATCGGGACTATTGTTGGGATGGGATGGGATGGGACAACGGGCATCCCATTTCATGAAAAAATCGGAACATCTTTATTCCTTAGGATTTAAAACCTTGCATAATGCAATACCCATTTTTGACCACTTGAAGCACAAGCTAGGGATCCCCAAATTATATGATTTTTGGTTTGTAAGCAATTTAAAGCTAGTAGATCGCATTCAACAGCTCGCATTCAACGACTCAAAATACATATATTTGGAATTTTTCAATCCTATCTAGTATTGTTCAAAGGAGGAGATCTAGATTATTTAGAGCCATTTTGACCCCAATCATACGATCCGTATCATGAATGTAAGATTTTAACAAGTGCTTACAACATCAAGTCAAAATCTTATCCTTGTTCTTTCTTAGAACATTCTCCCAAACAAGATAATTGAATTAATAGGAAGTGTGTGATATCTTGAATAACTGGACATGATGTTTATATCAACAAACATAATATATATGGGTTTTCGATGGCAAAGAACAGACTTCTTATGGCATTTTATTCTCCATTCATCTACTTTATAGTTGACCACTTGACTCATCTTTTAAATTTTCACATTTCAGAGTCTGAAATGAGTATCTGCATGCTTCTATATACCTCAAACTATGCCACTAGAAAAGAACAACCTGATCAGCATGAAAAGCAACTCAATCTGCATAAATAATGACACTGATTTAATCCTTAGGTTGCATTAATCACTCCTTGAAAAGAACACCCCGAGTTTCGAAATTCTACTCTTTCGACTACATTGGATATTGTCCAACCTCCAAATGGAACCTAAAGTTTTGATAATGCATGCATCTTTTCCAAAAAGAACCAAAGGTTTTCTAATGTTCCCACTACTACAAGTTATCAAATGGTACAGCAGCCAATATCCACAACTCTATGCCCACTTAGTTTGATCTCCATGTGTTCCACTAAAATAGATGTAGAAAATACAATACTCAATATAATGGTTGTATTGTGAACTGTGGAACTAGTTAGAGGTTGGTCAATTTGTTTTCAAATACAATAAACAAATTGTAAAAAGGTAAAAGAAGCACATGAAGACAATTGGAGACTTTTCCTGCATTAATATGTGGAGATGTCTTGGGTTATACAAGGAGACTTTTCCATTTACTTTTTCATATGATGAGCTTGGTGACCTTTTTCAATATGATGATTTCAACAGATCATGGAACACAACCTTCCAGAAGAACATTTGCTCAACAGAAATATATTGTTGAACTCTAGTTTCACTTTTGGCTGTTCTTGTTGGGTACAAATTTCAATTATTTTAGGACAGGAAGTATCCGTTGGAAGACATAGGTGTGTTCATCCTTCAGGCGTCGAGAGAATTCAAGGGTAAACAAACACTCAAAGAAGACAAAGTACTTCAAACTTTAGAAATCAGGCTAGTGTCTCCATCTTTCATAATATAAGAAAGATGAACATGTCACACCCTCTTTTTTTCTTGTTTGAGGAGAGTAGGATGGAGAAAACCAGGGAGTAAACACTCTGGAAATTTATTAAGATAAAAAGAAAAGAGGAGTATGTAGGAGAAAAAGACCAACAGAAACAACCCAACTACAAAGCATGAGACCTCTCAGCACCTAGTCAGAGTTTCAATCTTAAGCCAGATTCTATCAAAGTCCATGCACTCACATCGACAATCTTTACATAACACACTCCATTATGTAAAGAGGTCCAAGGAAGTTCCACTCACAACAATGAGTAGAAAGACTATAACTCCTCTCCTACATAACAGTCAAAAGATTGCTATCACCAAATAGTCAAAGATAGCTATCCATGAACAAGGAATCCTCTTCCTCTTCCAAATCTTTCAGATGAGAATGTTATATTCCTATGGAGTTTATCTCCACTTTGGTCAACAACTCAACATAGTATCTGATGATTTATTCAGCTCCAAATATGAGTTTACCAATGGTGAAAAATGCTGGAATAATTATTTTAAATTTCTGGTTGTAGATGCTGCTCCATGTGAGGTCACCAAAACAATTCTATACAAACTAATATACTTACCATACACATTGCCAACTACAATGACACTCCTTGACAATGGAGGTGTCCACAGACCAAGCCTAAAGAAACCCACCCCATAAAGCCCACTTCAAGAGGCCTAATGTCTCGCGATGTTGTTGTTAGGACACCGTGATTATCAAATTAAATCCAACTTCTAAAAGAAATATAAAAAAATACGTAGAAAGTAGCAAGTTAGGTCGAATCCACAGAGAAGGCAGTGCTTTGATTTAATAACTTTGATTTTTATAAAAAAAAAAAGAAAGATTTTGAAAACAAAATTGTAAACAAAAGACAGAAATTAAACAGTGCAGAAAAATAAACTTGGTACTAAGATTTACTATTTAGATCTTAGCTTCTACTTGCAATAAAAATAAAGAATAAAAATTTAAAGAGCATAAAAATAAATTGGTACTAAGATCTACTAACTATATCTTAGCATCTATTTGCAATAAAAATAAAGAAAAAAAATTAAAAGTGCAATAAAATAAATTTTGTACTAATTAAAATTGAAATTCAATTACAAAAAATTTTAAAAAATAATAATAAAATAAAATAAAACTGTAATAAAAATCTGAAGTTGATCAATGCAGCCTCGTCGAGAAGATGGTTGATGACCTCTCCTTATTCCTTAATACTCCCTGGAGCGAACTGACTTTTCTCCTTCTTCTCTTTAAATCCCTACACCTCTCCTAATTTTTTTTATTTTTTTTATTTTTTCTACTATTTTTCTGCATATTCTCTAGTCCTGGACTCCCCTTATTTATAGGTGAATTTTTTTCTTTTTTCTAGTAGAAAATGGAGTCTCAAAATCCCTCAAAAATATGTCCAACCCGTGTCCCTGCGTTTTGGCCATTGGATCTGTTTTGAACGTTCCAGATCAACCCAAAAATCACCGCATCAAGCTTTATATCGGTCGGATTCGATATATTTAGCTCATTCTGAGTTGTTATATATTTAGCATCTAGTAGCTTGTTTGGTAGTTTCATTGTCATGGTAGATCATAATGTTTAGTTGTTTCCTAAGTTGTCAGATATTTTCTTTCTTGTGTTGTCTCTAGTGGAAACATGAGAAAGCAACATTGAAACTTGTTATGTAACTAAGGTTGCATGCACAAACTTGGAGGCATGTTGAATCCTATACTCGTATAAGAGCTAGCCATGCATTCCTTCATATGTGATTAAGCTTGTTGAGTTAAAATTCTAGTATTTGGCTTCACAGAAGAAATTCTCCTTGTTATCTTCTTGTACTTATACCCATGGTGTATTCCTTGTGGATGGAAAGCATGCAGTCCAGTTCCAATTGTGTCCCTCCTTACCTCCAACTTGGAGTTTGTCCCCACTACTGACATCACTTCCAGCACTAATTATACTATCGAAAAGCATAATAAATCTGTTCAAACATGATCAATCTTTAAACCTAATTGCAAGTTAGAAAATACTTAATGACTTTTACATTGCAGTGACTCAACTTATCAAAAATCATAAAATAAAACTTGCAAATCTCAAAAGCACCTTCAAAACAAATATTATATGCCTAAAAGTTTCTATATCTCAATATGACTCCAAAAGGAGAAACTCAATCAGCCTGGTATGATTATAATTCCCAGTTCTTGTAGGATAACCATTTGCTTCAAAATATGTACAGATCAAAATAATGAAACAGATGCACTGTGATCATGCAATCAATGAAAAGAGGTTTATCAATGATAGACACTCAGTTAACATGCAGCATTCATCGATTTGTATTATCTGCAGAAAAGCAGTCCGAGGTCTGGAAATTTGTTGATTATGGGACCCCTTAGGGATGATATGGGAGAGAAATCTGCGCACAACTCACGTTGAAATCAACCAAAAAAAAAACAGTAAGATTCGTCTTTGCAATCAGAAAACAAGTTTTTCCCTAGAAATTGAAAGATAACAGATCAGATTACAAAGCTAGCAGCTTTGACAAAGATGATCACATCATATCACTAACGAAGCAACTAGATTGACAAAAGAGGAAATGCTATAAACACCTCAAAAATCATTATTTCAAGCATCCAGAAACTTGGTTAAATGTCCATGGGCGAGGATTACTTAGGTCCTCAGTTTTCTAATAAAAGTACGAGTCGATTAGTCTGGTGGATTCCTCTCAAAAGAAGCGTGACCTCGAGATGAAAATTAGTACTCATAATTGTTTTATTCCTAGACAATCTCCATCGGGCTAAAAGTGTTCGGCGCCTTCAAACCTAATCAAGAAACCTACCAAAAGACCTAACGCCCATAATCCATCGAACAAAAAAACGATCCAAAGAAAAAAAAAATGCAACAATTTGAGATCAGAAAATAACAAAATTAACAGAAACCGACCTAATTCCCAGCGGAAGAATACTGCTCCACGATCTTCTTGTCCCTCCTCTCCATCGCCACATCCCACATATCGTTCCCAACATGCTTTGGCTGCAATTTATTTTAGGAAACAATGTTTCGCTTCACCGTCCAAAGATCACAAAATCTCAAATTTAAGAACAAAAACCAAAAAAAATCACAACAAAAAAGAATAAAAAGCATATTTTCTTGGATCTCACCCTCCCATGAGCGGCTTTGTGGATGTAGTACTGGGCGTTGCCCATCACGCACAGCATCCCGGCGATGATTCCCAGCGGAAGAACAGCTTCCAACCAAAACAGTTTCGCCATTTCCGAGTGTTTTCCGAATCAAATTCGACAAACAAAAGAGACTATCGTCGACAGGGAGGGAGAGAGGTTGGAGTTATCGCCAACGCGAACTCATCGAGGGGTACCGTGGTAAAACCAGGCGGCACAAATTTATTTTTTTTCCAACCATTTCTAAAATATAATATAATAAATTATAGTAACTACAATCTTTAACAATCAAACTACTCCTGAACTCCTGACGAAAATATATGCGCATACGCACGGAAAGGCTTAGTAGGAGCATCAATTTGAATGCATCATTTTGTTCATAAATATACTCTTTAAAAATTATTTATAAAATATATAATTAAATATAATTAAAAATTTAATAGCTAAGTTTTTGTGGTATATTAAGTATTGAATTTTTAATAATAAAAATATACATTACATATTAAATAATAAATTTTAATGATAATCGAGCATGTCTAATAATAATATATTCATACTAGTGTTCATGAGGAAAATGAAGCACTTGGTATAAATTGAATCTTTATTTTAGATATATAAATGAATAGATGATGAAATAAATTTGAGTAATTAGCTACTAGGTCCAATAAAATTTTTACCCAACAACCATAATTCAGCTTATGTCGGATTTGGATTGCCGATGAAGATAATATAATCTAAATTGAATTTGAATCAAAGTAACAACCATCACCGTAAAAGAGACCAAATTAACATTTGCATCAATGTCTCATTAGAGATGGATGATATCAGCATGATCTTCTTCACTGGTTTAAATACGCGACATTGCCCTTGAAGGCATAGACCCAATGGATTTGATCTATAGAACTCCCAAATCTTGATTTGAGAGGTCGATCAATGACAGCGTTGCACCAGTCAACGCATCTTTTCTCGATTTTTTTTCAATGTTTTTTCCATGGGATAGGTTTAAGAGCGAGAAGTTTAACTTATTCATTCAAGTTATTTCTTTGATGAGGTGGTAGTTAAAAAATAAATCTTGAAGGTAGACATTTGATACATATACAAGACATTTATAAGATGATGAAGTATACAGACTATAAATAATCATGATTAATCTTGGTTAATTATGTTTTCAATGCCTGTGCATAGCCACTTGCCATCTCTCATTCATTCTATAGCATGATTTTAGCTAAACTCTTTACAGCCTATTTGAATAATCATGTGCAATCCAGCAATATTACATGACTATGGGGTAGGCTGGGTTTATGTTCATAGAATTCTCAAGAGGAGTGGGCCAACCTGAATTCTCTAGGCATAAAAAAAGGCCTATTGAGGCAATATAGGCTGGGCCAGGTTGCCATCCCAAATATTTCTAATCCAATAAGATTATCTAAACGGTCCCTTAGTTGTTGCTAAAATATTTGGGATGGCACAGGCTCTCTAGGTTAGGCTACACCCAGGCAAGTATGAGATGTGGTTGTCTGGTTTTAAGGCTAGTCTATGACTAATTCTGAAGGCATAGGTATCCTCAAAAAAATAATGGACACATGTACATATAAGCATGCTTGCTTGCACCTACAAGGCACAAATGCGTCACTCTACACAGATGTATGTCATCATATAACTTGATGTGCATGCCTAAGTTCAAAACAAGCACATTTGTTGGCATTTAACCATACTGCAATGAATTGTTTCATGGGATTGATACTCTTGCGTTGCCAAAAGGAAGTCTACATGGGCATTACTCATAATATGTAAAACTCAAAAGATCCATGGTTTAGATGTTGCAACAATGCAACTGGATGTTCTTTGTATCGTCTCATATCGGATAAATTGAAAAAGTTAACCAGTATATAATAGTTTAGTAGTTACTAATCAATAATTGGACTTAGGCATTTTGGGCCACATGATTTAGGCCCGATCCAATTGTTGGTTGATAAATTATTTGGGATATTGAGGTGTTACACTTTGTTTCTTCCATGTTTAAGCTGAACCTTATTTTCAGAGGTGGCCTAAATCTATCCATATATTTTTGAACCAAGGATACTCAAGGACAACTACATGCAAGTGATTTGTTGCTGTCCTTATGTAAATTGTTATAGGATATCCTGGTAAAAGTTCATCATTCAAGTGGTCCTATTTTTCTGAGGAGAAAAATGGAGACTTCGGCCACCGCCTTTTTCATTAAGATGTAGGAACGATTAAGTCATCTGTTTAGCAATCTTCCTCTCACATATAAGTTTTTGTGTTTATGTAGTTATACACTATATGGGTTCCTAACCAATTAAATGGAAGAGGAAGGCTTTATGTTGTCACCACAGAATAATCTTTCAATTTTAACTCAAATACCAGTCAACTTGATATGTATCCAATTCCATAGTATTGTATAGTTTTGACAATTTATCAAACCATATGCAATACTATGGAATTACGAACATATCATTATTTATATTAGAATAATATTTACATATAGAATTAAGAAGGTGTTTGAGAATGAAAATTAGAATAGCTTGGAATCGGAATCGTAATGATCAAATCTTTCGAAACGTTTGGCTTATGATCGGAATCAGAATTGAAATGAAAAATTAAATCTATGGAAGAGACTGAGGATTGAGTTCTATATAGATTGAGCCATTTTCATTTCACTTCAAAATTAGAATCGGAATGAGATTCTAATTTTAGACCCCCATTTCTTCCAACCAAATATTTTCTAAGTTGATTCAATACCTCCAATCAAAATTTTAAACTCAAAATTTAAATAAGTCAGTCACGAAGGGTCCATGCGGCTCACATTACATGCACGATCGTTAACACATTGGACGGCATTCAAGCAAAAACTGTTTATTTATGCATGGGCAAATCTACAAAATATTTTATTGCAGTTATTTAAAGGTAGGAAAAAAAAACCTCTCTCTCTCTCTCTTTTGATTCATCCGGAGTATAAAGGCCCCCAAAGAAAAACAAGAGGAGAGCTAGGTTCTAACAAAATGGACTCCAACAGCATCAGCACTAACCAGTGCTCTTGTTTCTTCAGACATAGAGGACATGTAGGAATCAAAGTCATCTTGAAGGCCTACAAATTTCTTTGTAGGTTTGTTTGCTTCTCCGGATGCATAAGAGGCTTTGCAAATATTCAATGGTTTGGCACATTGTAGAATATCTTCAAAAAAGGGTACAACGATGATATAAAAGTTTGGCGGATTTTTTTAGACCGTATCCATTGAATAATCGTCCAAGAGCCTCCTTCAAGCCAGATTTTTACAAATTTTACCTGTTGAGTAGCCACTAATGTTTTTTCCTAGGCTACTCGAAGTTTTGCTGCGGATACTAAATTTGTCCAAATTCCCTTGACGATGGTATAAATTGTTGGAGGGAATCAAAAAATATATATATTTTTTTTGATTTTTTTCAAATATTTTAATTTTATTTTTTAATTTTATTATTTAAATTTTTTTATCTCTTTATTATCATGATTTTAATTCTACTATTTGGCTCTTAATTATAGATCTTAATGGACCAATAAAAATCTAAACGATTATATATATTTAATATTATTTTTATTTTTGATTGTCGAACTTCTTATTAAAAGTTATAATCATTAAATTTTTTATTAAAAATTTTAATACATCAATAAAAATCTAAATGATCATAAATGATCACATTGGATGGCTATAAAAGGACTATCTTGAGACTTTATTTTACATATCCTAATCAATCTTCTTTTTCTCTCTTCCTTTTGACTTTTTTTCTTTAAATTTTTTTTTTATGATTATTTTTTTAGATGCTGAAAGGGTCTCCATCAATCTTCTTCATAGTTGTCGTGTTCGCAGATAGAGAATCCTGAATGTATCTTGGGATGATTTTTCTAATTTTTCTTACATAAGAGATGGAAATACACCTTAGCCCAATATCCAACGTGCTTTCGAATTTCATCATTTTTATTTCTTATCATTATACAAGCCACCTATAATTTTTCTACAATAAAATTTTATTTTTTTTTTAATTTTTTAAATTATTTCAGAAATTTTTTAAACCCTATTTCAATATAAACAATATATCCAATGAAGCCCAGCTTACCCCGACATCACGTTGCTTCCACGATGTGTCGTCATTGCGGGAAAGAGGCATCCATGAGACCATTCGACAAGGATGAGTTGGTGATCTTACTATAAGCTGCCAATGCCCTACTGCTGCAAATGTTTTGTTCCAGCTTCCTTCAATCAAATTGAAATGATACAAATGATTCAATGAATCAAAACATCAAGTGTCATAAAAGCTAAAATTTAAATGAATGTCGTTGCAAGAGAAGCTCTTGACATATAAAATTCTGTTAACCTGATTTAATGTCCGCCATTTATACCATCAAAGGGCTTCTAATTAACCAGCTGTCAAGTCTTTGTCGTGCCATTGGAAACATATGCCACCGAAGCCATACTTGATTTCATGACACGAACAGCCGAGCCTACCGTACTGATACATCATTGCTCTCATAACACGAGCACTTGGACCAAACTATTGCCCAACTTCATTGACCCGTTGCTATCGTATTATCGAAGGGCAATCCGATCAATCCATTTGTCTAACATGGAGACTCATGAACATACACCTGAACCTACCGGACTCTCTCTCCCTCTCTGTCTCGTTCTAAATACGGGATCAAAAAAAAAATATTTAGGTAGTGTTTGGATGCCTTTATTTTAAATAGAATAAAATTACATCTTAGTTTCATTTACCTTAATTTAGCTATTCTATGGTGGATCATAGAATAACTTATTTTACGTCTTTAATGAGTATTAATTGCATCTTATTTTAGATATATAGAATAATAATATATTAATTATATCTCATTTTCGATAGAATAGTAGATTTTCAATCAAATAGAAATCTGTAATAGGCATGGTGAAAAATGATTCTCTAAAAATTTGTATTTTTATTTCAAAAAAATGAAAAAGGATAACCAAACACTATCTGAAGAATTGATATTTATAATCATTGACATTGGCAATTCCAAACATGCATGACAGCATGATATTTGGTCAGTGTAACGTCGAAATCATTTCAAAATATTACGTACACATCATTGAAATCTCCATTCAAAACCTAACTTATTCATCGCATGTGACCCATGCCATGTTTCAGAATTGGAGCCCCACACACAGAGAGAACTTTCTAATAACCCTAAAAGGCCAGGTTGGCCCTCTCGTTTTCCTCCATGGTCCCAAACTCTATTATCCCCAGGAAACACTACTTGGACCCAGGTAGCCCAGTCCAAGCCCCAACAGCCCACCCGTCCCTGTCCGCCTCGCTCTGTTCGTGAGTTGGACCGCCCCAACCCCGTGTCTTGCTCCCCTCGGCGCCTCTCCTTCGCACAGGACCCTCGCGCCAGTCCGCGTTCCCCAACCCCCCATGTGGCCCGTCTCGTGCTCCGTAGCCCTACCACACCGCCACACCCCCCCACAACAACCCCACCCCCCACCAAAAAAAAAAAAAACGAAAAGAAAAAAACGGTCAGGGAGGGCAGCATGGAGCATTTGAAGACTTGAGACCATCCATTGTCTCATAGTGTCCCCAAGTTCCCACTGAACAAATTACAACTGGTCGAGAGTATTGACCATCAGGCTCTGAGCACTAGAAATAATGAGGGGTGCTCCAGCACTTGGTGACAAAAGCTACTAGATTTCTGCGACAATGTAGTTTTATAGGCCACAAAATCTATGGATGCGACTTTCCCCTCTTACCAACTTCAAGTATTGGATTATGGGCACCTGATATAACGAGGGGTGTGACGAGAACTACTAGATTTATGCTACGATGGAGTAGTTTTATAGGGTGTCAAACCTATGGATACCCTATTGTTAGTCTTCCGAGGATTCTGAACTTTCTATACCCACCAATTTGGCCACTTTGATGACAGGACCATTTTTGAAACGTTTAGACGAGTATTGGGCTATGGGCACTCGAGATAATAAGGGGTGTGCGGTCTTTTGTGGTGACGAGAACTGCTAGATTTGCCTACAATTAGCTTCATGGGGGTACCAAATCTAAGGACACTAATGTTAGTCTTGTAGGGTCCCGAACTTCACCACTGCAAAAGATCAGACTCAAAACTGATCGAGTACTGCTTATCGGGCTCTGAGTAGTTGAAATAATGGGAGAGGTGTTCGAGCTTTAGGTGGTGACAAATACTAGTAGACTTGTGCTACAATAAAGTAGAATTATGGGGTACCAAATCCATGGAGTATGGATAGTCTAATATTATTGTAAGGGGGTATGGGTTTCCGTGAGGGTTATGACAACAAAGCAAGGAGGAGGGCGGGGGGTTGTGACGTATGATGGAATCATGGGAATTTGGTTATTGTCGTGGAGAGGGGGTAGATGATGCGCATGTGTGGGTGATTTAATAAAAGAGGAGTAGAGCAGCAAAACACTTTTGTGGTAACCCCCACATTTCTGTCGCTGCCCCCCAACGTGCACTGCCGTATACTTTTCTATTAGATCACTAGGGAATCCTATGCTCTGTTCTTCTTCTTATTCACCTCTCTCTCCCTCTCTCCCCCAACACTCTATGCGTTTGCATTTAAGTGTATACAATATTTTAATTTTATTGTTTCATAAATGATTAAAATATTAGGCTTTGGTTTAATCATGTACTAGTGTAATCTAAAGGGAAGGAATCCTTATTGAATTCCATACTTGACTTCGAACTATTTTCTATTTCTACAGAAATTACCATATAAATCTATATCAAATGAGATGCTTGCTTTTTTTTTTTTTTTTTTCTTCTTATTTTCATTCTGTCTCTTATGTTATGATGAAGTATTTCTCTTGAAAAATTTTCCTTGAGTGCTTTTAGTTTCTAATTTGGTATGAGAATTTATGAGTATGTATTGTGTTCGGATTATATTTTCAAAATTGATAATGATAGACTTCTTTAATCTCTTGAACATCGAATATAATGTTGGCAAGATTATAGCTATATATAGAGAAATTAATCTGAATCCTATCCTAAGGATATAACTATGAAATGGATTGGCACAAAATGTATTATCTTGACTTGAGCTCTATGTGCATGGGATTATATAAGATGGTTGCTTGGCATTGAGAAGGAAATATAGTCAGCTCATTTTTACATGAACAATCTTATGGAAAAGCATATGCAACTTTGTTGATTTTATGAGTTGCTGGCTATAATAAATATATGAGCTAGAAAGCAACCAAATAAGGGATTCTGAGAAATGAATAATTTCTTTCAAATCCAATAGCTATAAATTCAATGACAAAATCTCCTCAATACAAAATCCATTATCTTCACATTTGTCACACATATGCTTGCCAATTTCATAGATTTGATTTCAAATTTTTTAAAAAATAATCAACATTAGTGAACATATACAGATGGTCCCAAAAACCTTTAGTAAATATATACAAGACGGGTTAATTCCAATATGCAGTAACTAATTATTTTTTCTAATCCAACAATCATCTCAGGAGTTAAAAATTAGGTATCCATTTCATTCACAATAAAGGAAAGAAAAAGGGAAATTTATTTGTATTGCTTCATTGGCTATATTAGGTTGGTGGTGCCTTGCCAACTCTTTCATGTGAGAACATTTAAAGCACTAAAATATTTTTGTTGCTGCTTAGCTCAAAGTCTCAATGAACCATATCACCCTTGGCCTTTTATACAACTGTCTCCTTGCAAGCTGCGTGTAAAAACCAAAGCATAAAAATATGCGTCCCACCCATAGGATTCGTCGGTGGCGCAGAATAAAATCAGCCAATATCAATGTGAAATGCCACTTCGCATTAATGCATCATGAAATAGACGCACCAATTCAGCAGTGACTGATGAGATTGTTGCACCTTCCATGCGTGAGAGACACTAAACCAATTAATTCTCCATCAAACTAGTTTTTCTACTGCAAATATGTGTCACTCACTCACTCTACAAAGGTTATTGGGTGCACCAGTCTCTCTCTCCCTCTCTCTCCGACCAAAATTACCCAGCATCCAACTTTCTCTGTCATGCTGTAAAAAGTTGGAGACATAAAGTTCCCCTTAAACCCGGGCACCTATTTAAGCCCCCGGAGAGAGAACCCAAAGAGCCACTCATTTCCATGATGCTCCTATTTTTTGCCTTCTTTCATTCCTACTCCTATTTATTTTTTTACGGGTTGCAGGGTCGCCCACATTGAGAAAGGGTACTGAAAGCCATCTTCTTTCAACACCCACAGACAACACCTTTCTACGATCCATCTCATCTTTCTCGCTTTCCCTCATCACCTTTCTCTCATCTCTTCTCCTTCTCTTTCTCTGCAACACCTTTCTTCACGCAAGCATGTCGGGTTTATATACTCACAGCTTCTCCCCTGCGAGAGCCCTCTCCCCACAGATAAGAAACACACCAGATATTGATAGGTACAGCAAGATATATGGAGTTATAGATACTGTTTGATGTCTCTTCTCGTAAATTTTCAATCTTTGTATGATATCTGGCGTCTATGAATCTTTGATTGTTCTCTTTGTTATTGGGATAGTCCATACTTGGCAGAGTTGTTGGCGGAGCATCAAAAGCTGGGGCCTTTCATGCAGGTTCTTCCTATATGTAGCCGTTTGTTGAATCAAGGTGAGTGCTTTATTGAGTTGTCTTGTGGTTTTACTTTGAATTCTAGATTTAGGTTTTCAGTTATTTGCTAGTTCGTCAGGTTTCCAGGTTGTGTTTATTGATCTTTGTTGTGTCTGATGTCATTGCTTGATAGGTTTAGTTTAATTTTGCTTTCTCTTTGCTCTGACAGCATTGGGAATTGGAATTATAGAGCCAAGGTTGGTGCCATAATACATTTCCTTAGTAGAATTTTCGAAGTGGTTCATAAGTTGTAGGTGTTTCCAAGGTTTTTGTGAGTATAGTTACAATTGATAGGACTGCTGTACCAAAAGAAGTGTATTGTTCCATGCAATCTAAGTAGTGCCCTGATCAGTCCGAGAGTTTCTATTGCTTTCTTCATGGATCTTAATAGCTGTTTTACCTTTTTTGCTTCATTATCCGTTGATTTGTTGTCTTCACAGGTCTCTTTGCCGTATTCCGTATGAGAGTTCTGTCCAAGATAGCTCAGTTTATGAGTGCTAGTTATGTGTCATAAGAAATGCTTATTGGCTTTCTGATTTCTTTCTAAGATGTGGTTTTGTTTGGTGATTGTTGGTTGGAAAACATATCTGGGATATAGAATCTTTGTTCATGCGGTCATATACAATGGAAGCTATTCAGTTGTTTACACTGATTCAGTCGCACTGTTGTTTTTTGAATACATTTAATTTATACCTACTATCTTGCTCGAATATATTGGCTAGTTATGAAGTATTGCTTTGATTGCGAACCTGATAATAGTTAGAGGTTTGCTCTTTGCACCTACAGTAGTTAAAAGGCTTTGATGTGGATGTAGTTGTATATGTGGCTTTGGTGCATAGCAGATTATGTTGTAGGGTGTCTAATGTTGTTTCAGAATTCAGAGATGGAGTTCTTGACTATTCCTGTTAGGTAGGTGATTATTTACTTAACTGACAAGATAGCTAAAAAGAAGATCCCTTCCATGAGGATGGTAATTCTTTGGATTGGCAATGATATTCTTGGTTATATTACTGTTTGCTTGCATGTTGTGTTTTGGTTGTGGCACTGTTTTAATCTTAGCTTTTTTCTCCCACATATTCGTTTGATGTTTCTGTTTTGGTATTTCTGTTGTGGTCCTTTTGTTGTTGGTTCTATGCTCTGCATTCATTATGGCAGTACTTTTCAATGTTTAGGTGCAACTGGACTCATAACTTAACTGGCAATAGTTGGTGCAATAGGTCATGGGCTATGACCATTCTCTGGAATCAATTCTTGTCAGTTACATGCCGTATGGTGACTATACCATACTTGCCTACTTATTGACTGATGTACAATACATACTTCTTTATATGCTTCCTTTCATTTTTTTTCATTTTTCTGATTACAAAAAGGAGAAGGCTACAATACATTTCAGTAGTACAGGCACTTAAGAACAGATATATTATCATTAGTTGTAGTCAGGAATTAGATGTTTTGATCTGAGAACAGAGGTGTTTCCGACTTTGTTTTATAATAGTTGTTTTCTAGGAGTAGAGACAATATGAGTAATGTTTCAGGTATATGTAAATAAAATCAGTAGAATCTTCATTACAGAAAAATAAGTTTGAATTCCACTTATGCTTGAACATGCATCCTCAAATATGTGCAGCTGCAAGTATTATTTTTCATTTGAAATAAGGAACTGTCCCAACTACTAAAAAGAACTTTCTCCAGTACCTAATCTGCCATTCAGTGATCTACTATGCGGGAAAGCTTGCATAGTTTGTACTTTGATTTATTCCTTCCTTATCTATTCTGGAATTTAGGCAGGATAAGCTTGCAAGAAATTATCTGAACTATAGGAGCCTTGCTGGAGCAGTCATCGTCTGAAATATGACAATAGTGCCTGTATTCTTGCTGAGACAGAGGATATGAGTATACAGCTTTAATTATGATTGCTGCTTGTCAAACTGGATCATTGCTTGCAACTTTTTGAGGATAATCTTGTAAAAAACTTGACAAGATCTTTAGATTACTCCATCAGTTAGTGATATACTGATGTGGATAATAAGGTGCTGAAAAGGAACTTCACAAAAAGAGACAAAGCTAAAACCTATGTCCTTCCATTTTGCTAAATAAACTTTTCTTGGAATTTATTTTTTCAATTTGTTGCAATTCGTGATTTGGTCGAAGGTGTTGATAGATAACAGGTTCTGTCTTTTTGGCTAGCTTTGGTACAATATTTTCTAATGAATTGTCACTAATAAATGGATATCACTATTATTTGTTGGGCACTTGCTACAATTGGAGTTTTCTTTCATAGTTAACAGCAGAAGAAGCTTAAATATGTTGCACATAATGATAAGATAGAATAAGGATCTGTAGGATATGTGTCATATATTTTGATGCATATTTGGATGTGATGCTCCCATGTATTAGCTATCTATAATTTGCACATGTTCAATGGCCCTTTCAAATGATCTAAACTCCATTGAAGGGACATATGTAAATAATATGATAATCTGATACTTGAATGATTAATGTCATTCTCCATCTTGCATTATTTTTAACCGTTCATTGATCTTGTGGTAATGATAGTTTGATTGTTAACATATATCATGAAGTTTACATTGGACAGCCTGGATTAGAAGGAGCCCAAAATGTATGATTAGAGGAAGGGAGGAGGAGATATTTTTTTGCTGTTACCTTAAAAGTGCATTCATCTCTAGTTTTCCTATTAGTCTGATGTTTAGTGAAAGATGATATTTATTTTGTTCTCACAGAAATTATGCGAGTCTCAGGAATGGTCTCCAACCAAGGATTTGGGGATTTTGACAGGATGCAGCATGGAAGTCCCAGTCCCATTGTTTCTTCAAACCTTATTCCTAATGTTGGGGGAACTAGTTTAGGTGGTTGGAGTGGGCTTCAGCATGAGGTGAATATGTACTCTCCTTTGCATTTGCACGACTACTTATATTATTTTGAATGGCTAAATTTATGTTTTCCTCTGTCTAATCACATTATGAAGTTCATGTTAGAGATAATTCTTTCCCTTGACTATATATCGGTTATGCTCTAAGTGTAACAAATTTTCCATCAGAATTGTTTAGTTTGGATAATCTTTTACTGTGAATAGCTCTGTCTTTTCAAGTATATGAGATAGTATTCTGCAAGTTCAAGAATTCATTGTATATCAATGATATTTTCCTTAAGAAAATGGAAGCTTTACCAGAAAGGGATCAAATATGCTTTGAATTGGAAAGACAGCACTGCAAATTCAAAATTTTAAAGGTACAGCAGAGCTTAATATCCTCCAGTTCCAAATGACATCATCATATTATACTGAACCAGACTTCATCATATAGGAAATAATCTCATGTAACAAATAATTAATAGCTTTCACCCATTAAATATGCTTACCAGTAAATTTCAGAGATTCTACTAATTACCAAAGAAAAAAGATTCTACCAACTCATTGTCCAAAGAAAAGAGTGAATGAATGCCACCATGGTGGATGGATTAAAATTTCTAAGGTGAATTTTTTGATTTGCCATATGTCTGGTTCCCTTATATGTGGAACAATTAGTACTTCTTATTTTGAGTTTTTAAATATTTTTTCACTCTTATTATTTTTTTATATGGTACATCACAATCAAAATTTGAAATACCATAATGCTATAATTTCTGATAATACCTTCTTTTGTTTATTATCCGATGGACGGGCTAATATAAATACTGGCACATATGAATTCTACTTTTTTAGGTCTCTCAACCCTAACTAGACAGCATATATTGCCCTAAACCTAGAATCAAAAATAAAAAAGAGGCAGTATTAAGCTCATTGCTATCATTATCCATCATCTCATCAACTTTATGTTTTCATTTCATATTCATGTGCTTGATCATATTTATTTTAAGATTATTCCATAAACTGCATTCCTCAAGAGGTCATGAACTTCATAGAGATCTCATTGTGCATAGATCTTTGATACTTGCAGTGTTAATTGTATGATGAATATTTTATATCTCTTTATTGCAATATTTTCTACATTTATGTTTTATTTATGGAAGCATTCTTACCTCAGAAAGCAAAATAGTTGGAACTATTGTTATATGTGTAGTATAGCTACCCTAATATATTGTAATTACTTAATTGGGATTAAATGTAGGACTCTTCATGGTTGATCAATTACATTACAAAGTCATTGCGTCTGAAAGGTCTTATATTTTTAAGTCCAATATGGTCAACATGATTTCATTTTGGAGACCTGAAGATTTAGATATAAGATTACTTCTTTGTAAGCCCTCATATCACCCAAACAGTCATTCAAGTTTGTTCAAACTCCCCCCTCCATTGCTGGACATGTACTTTTTGGATGCACCATATGCTTCAACAACTTTAACTGATTGTAATTCTATATGATTACCAAAAATTTCAGGAAGCTGTATTATACTTATTATGGATAATCTATCTTGAAATTTTTTGCAAGTGTGGGTATAGGGCATAAGGCTGCAGTGAATGCTCATGATGTTGGTTGGTTGTTGTAAGTTTTACACTTCCTTATTCACTCTGCATACATGCCATGTAGTTTCCTCAAGACTATTATGTAATCAACAGTCATGATTTTGTCCCTCATAGATGAGGTGGATTCAGTTTAATATCTGCATATGGCTATGGCAGTTAATTCTTGAAGAAGTTTGAGATATCGTATCTCATTATTCTTATGATTTTTATAAGAGTGTCGTTAACTTACCATAGAGCTACAACTTCCCTGTCCTTCATAATATAAACGAAATCTTTTTTGGTGAACATTGTATCAATCGAATTATGTATCTTGTGCTTCAATTTTTTTTAGTTTAATCCGGAATTTGTTGCCTAACTAGTTGTAGTACACCAGGAAAATAAGTTTTGTGTGCTGGCTTTCTTTTTGCTAGCTTCTTTTTTGACCACTTCTGTGGACTTCATTTAATCTTTAAGCAGAGAATAGGTTTTCCACAAGGAATGAATCTGGACTGGCAGGGGGCACCACCAAGCCCAAGTTCGTATGTGGTCAAGAAGATCTTGCGCTTGGAAATTCCAGTGGACACCTATCCTAATGTGGGTCTTTCCTTTCCATGTTGATATAGCATAATTGTTACTGGTTCATGATTAACTCTTTTCTGCTGGTGTTCAGTTCAATTTTGTTGGACGTCTCCTGGGACCTCGAGGCAATTCACTGAAACGGGTGGAAGCTTCTACAGGCTGTCGTGTTTACATTAGGGGAAAAGGTTCGATAAAAGATCCTGGCAAGGTAATGAAAGTTCTCCTAGGTTTTTTCCAGGAGATAAGTCTCCTATTTATCATATTAGAGAACCCATATTTTATCCATCTTATATGTTAGTAGCTTCAGGGTAGAGGAAAACGAGATACTCTACATCTAAGGATATTTTTGTTTGTTCACTTACCACTAGAATCACATTGACACAAGGTAGCAACCAGGAATTAGTGAAGAGAAGAAAAAATCAGGATAGCAAGCAGGTGATTTAAGGACAAATTGGCCTGAGGAGGATTTGACCTCATGACCTATAGCTTTGATACCATGTTAACTAATTACTAGAGACAAAAGCTCAAGTTGTTATTGAAGGGGTCAACAATGTATATCAGGCCTAAACATTGGTTTCCATGTTCATTCTTTGACCTTAAGATTGCAACTGGTCAGAGCTATGACCCTGCTGGCAAATATTAGTTCATTACCTCAACGTATCTCTCTTGCCATCCTTGCTGCAATTATAAAACAGATATTCTTCCATTCTTTACTCACACGTATGCTTCATGTGCACCTGCTCACCATAACTAATTAGAGTAATCCAGCTTGATCAGAGTAGGCACCAAACCTGCCATTAATTCGGCCAAAATTGGTTATGAATGTTTTCATGCTTGAGGTTCCCAACTAGGAAAATATGGTCTGTATATTTGTATTAATATGAATGTTACCATAAATTCAAGAAGTAAAACTCGCATAGTTAAATATAAATATAATCTCTCTGTGTAAATACTTATTAGCATCTTAAGAAATAAATTTATTTATTATGTTGCTTATGTACGAGTTTGGACATTTTCACTGATTTTACTTCTTTATCCAAACATTTGGTAATAGGTGAAAAGTTAATCTTGTTTCACTATTTTTGACAAAGTACATGTAAATTTATCAATAAATTGCACATAGAAAAGCTTGGAACGCCTTCTTCTTAGGATGGTTTTATGTTTTCTATATCACATTCTTTTGCTTTGGACGTGTCTGAACACAGTGTGTGGTGATAACCCAAAACAGATTGTTGAATAGTTACATGCCATGTTCAGATAAGTTGCATTTTCTCCATCACGGTCATATTTACCAACCATAGCCAAAAGGATAACACGAATTTCGACAGAAACAGGTATTCATCTTAGTTCAGTTATTCAACACGTGAATTGTGATCTATAGTTCAACACTGTACCATTCAAAACGATATAAGATGTCACTAAGAGCAGCTCTGGATATATTTCTCAGTACTTCCAGGTGATCTTTCAGATTATGCGCCCTCTCAGACCCTTTGATTGAAGTCCACTTTTCTTGTGAAAGCTGTCTCTAGCTACCACTTCAGTTGAAATATGAGCCCATATATTAAACCAAACCACATGTAGTTCTATTTTGTCACTCGCTTTTCTATGTTATTTGTATAGTGGTTCTATCAATGGTCGATACTTTTAAAAAACCATAACTACATCCATCAAGCCTTATTTCACTTTCAGTTGTCTATGTGGGTTCCTTTTTAGTCATCCATATAAAGGGCTCTCTGCCATCACTGCAAATTTTTAAGTCCTTCCTTGCAACTCTTACCATAGGTCATCTGCTCCCTTTTCTTGACCTTTGAATACTGCTCCTTATAGAAGCTTCAGATATTCATTGCACATGTCCTTGTCATCTCAGTTGATTCACTGCAGTATGCTTATATCGCATCCTCTATTATGCTCATTTGTCACCCTATCTTTTTCCTACTTTTACTAAACATCCCCTTCAAATTCAGACCTATTATACTTATTTAGTGTGCTTGGGCGCTAAACCATATAAAATTTCTAGTTGTATCACTATCTAATGTAGTTTGATGATTTTGAAAGCAGGTGTTCACCACACAGCACCCACAGACACCTTTTTGTCTTGTCCATTCAAATTGAATCCTATCAGGTGTATTTTCATATAATACAGTATCGTTATACTGATGAAAATTATACCCTCCAGACTAATTTTTCATGTTTAGCTTGTAATTTTGTAAACTTTTTGAGCATATTTGAACTTGTTACGTTTCTCATATTTTTCTCTAAAATTTTTATTTTATGTCAAATCAAACAATGGAGTACTGTTTTCCAGGTTTGATAATGAGTCTTTGGTTGTTACATATAACTTATTATTGATAAAGCCAGGTTGATCACAGAAAGGAAATGTACATCAATTATGCATTGGTCTAATATAACTTTTTCTTTGTTTGTTGCTTTTCTCTTAGCTTGGAGCTAAAACCTTATTGTGTTTATTCTTCTAAACTTCAAGGAGGAAAAACTAAGGGGAAGACCAGGCTATGAACACTTAAATGATCCGCTGCATATCTTGATTGAGGCCGAGTTACCTGTGAATGTTGTCGATATTAGGTTGAGGCAGGCACAGGAAATTATAGAAGAGTTGCTCAAACCAGTTGTAAGTATTTCTTTGCATCTATTAATGGTTCAACCCTTTAATTTCCCAAATTTTGGCAGCTTTTAAGCATGTTATAATATACCATATAACGATCAGACTCCATTACAATGAACTATGCTATATCATACATTTTTTTTTGCAATTGTAATATAGGTGTTACCTTATTCTACTAGCTTTGTCTAGCTTGTTCTTTGGAACTTCCTTCCATGGGGTGTCAAGATCTCTGTTTTCAGCAATTTTGAAGTTCTCCATCTAATTAGCATTATTAAATCCAACACTATTTTTGTTATCATGAATCTTGTCATCTACAGGATGAATCACAGGATTACTATAAGAGGCAGCAGCTTCGGGAACTAGCCATGTTGAATTCAGGTTTAAGAGAGGACAGCCTCCATCCAAGTGGCAGTGTTTCTCCATTTGGAAATAGTGGAATGAAGCGAGCAAAAACAGGACGGTAGAGAATAATTGTTAGCTCGATGGTAGTTGTCAAAAATCTTTTTTTCTTTTATTCTATCCAGTCATGCCTTCAGCTCAAGTTACTTAGTCGAGCATGTGTGGAGTAGAACACCATAACTAGCTGGTGAGTTTGATCTGCTAGTGGAATTTTTTCATTGGAAGAAAAGAAAATAGACTTCACAGCATCTGTTGTAACTGCATCTACCAGGTCTTCCTGTGTTGTTGATGTTGAGCCATGTTTGTTGTGAACCTAGGGTATTCATTTCATTCATTTTCTACCTTTAACCCGGGTCCATTAGCTATGTTTGACCGTCAATGAACAGTCCTGAACTTAAATATTGTTCTTCTTGTTTGACTTTAC
Source organism: Elaeis guineensis (assembly GCF_000442705.2). Classification (NCBI taxonomy): domain Eukaryota; kingdom Viridiplantae; phylum Streptophyta; class Magnoliopsida; order Arecales; family Arecaceae; genus Elaeis; species Elaeis guineensis. The sequence goes on from NC_025997.2 coordinate 123,238,202, forward strand.
ATAAGCTGTACAATTGCACTATTAATTTGTAAGCTGTGATTTATACACACACATCGATAATTGTTCAGCATTGCATTGAAGTTCCTTAGTCTACAGTCTTATATTCTATGGTGATGGGGATGGTGATATTGCAATTCCTAGTTGTCGGCGTCCTTTTGATTTGCACAACATGGATGCCAGATATACCTGTCATTTTGATTTTTCACTTGTTTACCATTACCTGGAAAAGAGGAACCAATTGGGTGTCCGAGGCTAGCTGAGTTGCAACTTTAAGTTGATAAGCCATGATTTTTACATCATTCAAAAGCTTTATGCGGTAGTATTTTTATTTATTTATTTTAGTTCTTCAAGCAGATGTATCAGGTTTTACTGAATTTATGGATGGAATTTTGTGTCAAGTCTGGACAAACAAACTATAATAATAAGTCTTCAAGGGAAACTGATGTCACCTCTTCTTATATGTGCCAACTTTGATTTGAATTTTGGAGCTCCCATGGTGCATTGAAGAATAAGGTTATGGATGTAAGCTTATCCTGTCCAGCTTGTTTGACCTCCTGGTTTTAAGAAGTTAAAGCAAACTAAATGCAATCAAGTTATTCAGTTGCAATTGCCAAATCTATCACTTTGTTAATTTTCTGATATTGAAAAAGTTGAGCAAGTGTAACGTTTTGGAGCAAATCTAAGTATCAAGTAGTAATTTGATATATGATTTTTTTCTGTAATCTAAATATATTTCCCTAGGCGATAGGACAGAATGAGAGTTAGGATTTTCTAAGCGATGCATTATCACAGAGTGCAAGAGGAGCAGTTTGGAGTTTACTCAATTTTTGAAAGTTGAATAAGAATGAACAGAATTCCTTAACCTCATTGCTCCATTTTTTTCAGCCAAAAAGTCCATCAAATACATAGAATAAATCATGTTTCAAAATGGCAGAGCGGATCTTTCGAGGAAAAATGGTATACCATAAATTCTTTTCTTTTCTCCTCTAAATAGCCTAATTATTTTGATTTTTTTTTTATTCTGCTTCTAAACAAAATCTTTAGCGTATTTGATTCTACCGCATAGCTGAACACCACGCATTTGAAAAAAAAAAAAAAAAATCAAAAAGTATGCTTATAAAAAAAAAAAAACATAATCTTCTATTTATTAAATACAAAATCACAGTAGTCTTACATTTTGATGTGTTGGAGATGCAACACATTTTTTATGGTAAGGTGTAAAATCTATTCCATCATGCTCTTATTGTATACCAGAGTTGCCCAGAGCTACTTAGTGCGATGATTTAGCATCCGTTGTAATTAGTCAACCAATTCCCTCGAGTGTGTGTTTTATCCGGGATCTTGTGCACGTGCAATGCATGTGCTATTCAATAATTTCATAATTTTTAACATTCAGACACGTGCTTACCTTTCAAATATCATCACATTTTAGTACAAACAACAATTATAACTTAACATGACACAAAGAATATCTAATTAAAGTGATATAAAATATACACAAAATAAAATCTCAATAATATTTCTAATAAGGTGAATTTTAATTAATTATTTATATATTTTTCTTTGGAATTTGTGTAGTAAATATGGAGCCCATGCCATGAATCCGACATGCCTAAAACATATAAAAGCTTTCAAGCCACTACAGAAAACAGTGAGGAGAGAAAAAAAAAAAAAATTAAATCCTGCGTTTCCCATAGTGTGTTGTAATTTGTGGAGCAGCATGAAGTGTCTCTGGGTAGCTAAATGGGAGTACCTCCTTTTTTCTCTGAACACAGGAATAACAGGACTAATCCAACCCAACAGATCCTTTCCTCTTCAGTGAGCAAGAAGATATGGTTGAGCTTGAAAGGTCTCCTGATGTTGTTGTTGGTAATGAAGTCGTTGAAATTGAGCTCTCAACAGAGATCGTAAGTATATACCATCACCATGAATAGCCAGAGATATAATTGTTGGTTTGCAATCTGTGTCTTTTCTTGAGGATATCAATTCATACTTCTTGAACCAATCATAAAAATTTTTGTATAATCGAGTAATCCTTCATTAGTTTGATTAACATAGAACAAATCGGAGAATCGTTTAGCCATTGGGAATACCACAAATAATCCAATGATTTTATACAGATTCAGCTGCTTGGTATAATATGTTTGGTTTTTCACAAAACAGATTACGCATTCCATATCCGATGCTCTTGAAGTTTTGATGGTTGGTTGACAAAGTAATGAAAATATATTTGTTATGTTTTCATTACTTGTTAAAGTTTGATTACAGCAGATTACCTTATTATCGGATATCTTTCATTCTGGTTCTGTTTCTTTTAACGATGGTGAAGATGAGGTAACTATCTGGTGCAAGTGCAATTATGTTATAAATGCTGTTTTAATTAAACAAACTCTTTATCACCAAAAAGGTAGATCGACGACCCAAGAACCTTTTGAAGGAGAGATAATTACGAGTTACTTTCTTTGATGAAAATAATTATGAGTAACTTGCAAACAAGATATTGAAATATTAGCTGATACAAGTATGATGATATAAAAGGTAGCGTCTTGATGATTGGTCATGATTCTAAGTAATCGAATCCTTGTAATAAGATAGTAAACTAAAAATCAAAAGCATTTCATTCTTCGTAATATAATGTGCTGGCTAAGTTTACGAGGATGTATCAACTTACATCAGCCAAGATGATTAGAACTACTATTTCTTGCATCATATCGGCAAGTTTCTAGTACTGAAAGATGGATATCTTTACATAAATAGCTAGTACGATTAGGATGTAATCGAGTCGAATAGTTAGAGATTTGAGTTTGACTCAACTCAAAATACTTAAGCTCCAAACTCAGCTCGAGATCGTTCAAATTTTAATATCCAAACTTGAACTCCGCTCAATAAAAAGAAAAAAAAAATAATACTTTAGATCGATTTGATTTGACTTGAATATCAACTGAATTATGCTCAAACTCAAGTTAAAAAGTATGATTACATAAAATATAATATATTATTATAATCTAAAATAGTGAGTTAATATATATTATTTTTATATTTATGATAATATTACTATAAATATATATTTGATTAGGTTTGTGAGTAGAGATGTAAACGAATCGAGCTGTTTGTGGGCTATTCGAACTCGACTCGATTTGGTTGTTATCAAACTCGAATAGCTTGAATAATTTTTCAAATCTAACTCGAGTAGTAAGATACTTTACTCAAAAGCGAGTGAGTCTATTCGAATATATATATATTTAATAATATAATTTTTATTTATAATATATATTATTAGTAAATTAAGGTTTGATTTTGATTTTGATTTTGAACTCGAGCTTGAGTATGGCTCGATTGATATGCGAGCCCAATTGAGTTGATCTTGAGTTTTATCTATTTTTTTATCAAACTGAGTTCGAACTTAGGATATTAAAGTTTCATCGATCTCGAGTCAAATTTTGAACTTATATATTTTTAGTCAAGTTAAGCTCGAGCTTTCAACTACTTGACTCGGTTCAACTTTATTGCACCATTTACTCATAAGACTTTAAGTTAAATATTTTATCATTTACACTCATCTTAAAAATTATTCGAACTACTCAAATTCGATAGTAATCGAATTGAAATAGGCTTAGATATGAATTGAACTCAAGCAACCGGGCTCGTTTGCATCCTCATATATAACTACTTCCTACAGGTAACAATGCTACCATCTTGTAAGCTGTCTAATCACATAATTTTTATTTAGTATACTTTTATTTAGTAGTGACGTGTTTGACTTTAAAAGAAAAAAATAAAAAAAAAAATAATACTTGAAAAATATTTTTACAAGGAGAAAAATAAAAAAAAATATTTTTTTCTTGAAAAAAACTAGATCGTAGCATTTTCTTCTCTTTGCATTTGTTTGATCTTTTTATCATTTCAATTTTTTTATTTTATCACATAAAAGTTTTTTTTTTTTTTTTTAAGAAAAGAGGGGGAACTTTTACTTTTGGCTTTTTGTATCCAAGTAGCAGAAGTCACCGGAAGACCCCTATTTTGGAGGATGTGTATGTCAACAGCACGAGCTACCAAAATGGTAATCAAACGTTCCAGATCGGAGAAAGTCCTGCAATACCAACTTGGGAACACATTTTGAATCACACATCGCTACGCGCCATCCAAGTTGACTTGGACGGTTCTTGATGCGCGCGCGGTACAAACTTTCTATACAGCAGATTCTTATCTTGTGCAAGAAGTACAGCAAATGACTTCAAATCCCTCTCTTTGCACCGCTGCATAAAAGTGGGGTTCCCCTTCTCGGCGCGCAGCTGCTGAGTGCCCAAATATAGGGGAAGGAAACAGGGAGGGAAAAAAAAAAAGAAAAAAGAAAAAGTGATTATTGTCAGAGAAATCGATCTCTTGGAGCACTTGGAAAAAAATCTTCTTGGTGGGATAGAGATCAATAGGTGATGGCAGATGATAAGAACTCCTACGAAGAGATCCGAAGGCAAAGGATCCAAGAAAATCTCAAGCATCTCGAGGTAATAATCATTAAAAAATGGTAAATAAAGAACGAAAATCCTGCTCTAAGTCACTGTTTTTATGTTGTTGATGCAAAAATACTTATTTCTATATTTTATGACTGATTTGCAGATAACCATTTGCAATATTGAAAAATAAAAGAAGAATGCGTCTCTTTTCCTCATTTTTTATATATTTTGTTTTCTGGTTAGGGCAATGGCACGGTGGTATTTATGGGGTTATATTAGTGCCGAGAAAATTTTTAGCAATGGAAAGGAAGGCCAGCTTATTGTTCTTTTTTTATTTTTTTCTTTTACATTTCGTATAGTTTATTATGCGGTCTGGCAAGAGAAGAAAGAGATTTTTTTTTTTTTTTTGGGTTCTCCTTTTTTAATTTAGATGTGTTGGATGAATGATTTTGCTGAGAAGCTTCGAGATTTTGAGAGATGTATGAAAAAGCAACAAGTGGATAACAAATGCAGAAGTAGGGGTTAAACTAGTGAGTTATCATTTGGGGTGGACTTTAAGGCCATCTTCCTTTAGCTTGTGGCCGATGAAACTTGTTAATATTTAGGTTTGGAAGCTATGATGTATGTGATTATATTGTTATAATTGATGGAGAAAAAACATGTCTAAGTTACAGGATCAGCAAATCTTGACCATTTTATAATTATTTTATGCCACCAATGGAGGTTTGTGGGGTCATACTTGCAATGGTAGTAGAGGTAAATCACAGTAGTAGTTGTCTTCAGCTAATAAGACTAATTTAGAGGATAAGATATACAGTTTGAGTTAATTTTGAATTGAAAACAAGGCGTTCATTAAAATAAATAAAGGTCAGGATATAGTTTGTCAGCACCATTTCTCTTTACCTAAATACTGAGATAAACTAGATAACCCCCCCTCCCTCCCGAAACACACACCCAAAAAAAAAAAAAAAAGGAAAAGAAAGAAAGAAAGAAAGAAAGAAGAGAGAGAGAGAGAGAGAGAGAGAGAGAGAGAGAGAGAGAGAGCAATGAAGGTGTCTTAATACGTAGAAGCAGTGTTGTGTTTTTTCAGTTTCATGTGGTTGCTGCATATCTTTAAGGAATCATGCCTCATGAAGTCCGAAATGGAAAGGGCCTAATCCTGAATTACAATTTCATTCTGAGAAAGGAGCACTGTAATGTAGCTTTTTTTGTTTTGTTATCCTCTTCTTAGTTGAAGATAGATTTTCTATGCACATATTCTTGTTTCTTTTTCTTTAGTATATGCAATGCACTATAGTAATGAAAAATTGAATACAAAAAACAATTCTAAAAGTTTTCTCTTGTGTTCACACTATCTGCATTGTTTTTTGTTTAACAAGGATTTAGGAATTTCGAAGATTTCACAATGCCTATTGGAAGTTGCGAAGTGTGAGTACAAGCTACTGGTAAGTTCAAACATCAATAAAATACATACAAGAAGTTTGCTGTTTTGCATTTAACACAATAGGATGTGATTTTGTTTATTATCATTTCCAAGTTCAAGAAATTTGTAGCTCAAGGAATGTGAGTATTTCTTTGGATATCTCATAAAATTAAAATGTTTCAAGTTGCTATTCTTTACTGAATCTTGATGGTGACTCCTTTTTCTTGAATAACATAATTGTATGGCTATTTAATATATGAAAGTGATTCTAGATAGAAACAAGTCACAAAGTTTAATGAAAATATAACAAATCCATTTTTGAACTACAATTTGCAAATCCATCTGTGCTGCAATTTGACATACTTTGTGCTTTTAAATCAAGGATCCGAGGAGAATGTATTGAATTTTTTAAGGGCCTGCTTTGTTTTGCAGAATTGTCATGCAAGCCCCAAACCAAAGAAAAACCTCGAAATGACAGAGCTAAGGCGCTCTTCAAGAGCAAGGAATCCAGTTCCTTCATACCGTGATGAAGTAAGTCATCTATCTTTTCAATTTAGTAATAGGAGAATGGATTGTATCTTTGTTCTACATGCATAATAGTGGATAAAAATTGTAGATATGTTTATTGAAATTATAAATGCTGCTGTTTTGTAATTTTTTTTCTTCTTGTCACAAACTTCATGGCTGACTTCAATCTGTTATCTTCTCTTACTGCTGTATTGACATTTGCAATTGCACAGACCTCTCATTACGAGAAATTATTGCCTATTAAGTAAACACAAACAAGCTGACAGGTGAAAAGTTGCCCAACATCCAACTTTGTGGTACATCTTTCTTTCAGATCCACATTAAACAGTTTCTCAATCATTAATTATAATCTTATTCTTAACTTATTTAGTTGTGATTTACTTATGCATCAGTCATGAAAGGAGTTTGAGAATGTTATATATGGTTCTTGATGACATCTATCCTTCAGAAATTATTGCTGACTGATGATTTTCTTGCCAAGGGAAGTTTGGTAAGAAAAGAACCTGCTGCGAAACCTAATGGGCCATTTGCACCGAAAGCAAACCTATCCTAGTAATTACAATTATGCACTTGGATTAACATTCCTAGGTTCCTCTAGACTGGATAAGATTAACATGATGACAGATGGCAAGAATTGAGATAGGGCACTGCATCATTGTCGTGTCTTCAGTCTAAACATTTGGGATCATTTGTAATGCCTATTATCATGTAAAATTAGTTCTGTCTATAGCTTGGAGTAAAGGAGAAAGAGTATGGAATTATGCCCCCAGCAAACTGCTCAAACTGTCTTGTCTCCTTGAAGACTTTACTATTAATCATGCTATGATATAATTGATTTTTTTTACTTTTTTTAATATTGTATGGAAGTCCTTAGAATCATTTATTATCTGTAATTTTATCTAGTATAAAAAGATAGTTTTCTGAAGTGCTTAAGGATGTGTCAGGTGGGCGACATAGATCTCCGATCATACCGCAAAAGGTAATACTTTTTAATCAGACCAGTTACTTGGTTGATTTTTTTTTTTTAAAAAAAAATTATTATGTGGTCTTTATGTTGCTAAATCCTCATGGTGGTTATTATCTTTCTACCAGGTACTCTAGGAGTGACCAAAATGGAAGAGTATACACTGGAAGAGTTGTTTCATATGAGGAGCAAATTCGTGCAGTACAAAGAGCAGAGAAACTTCAAAGTGATCTAAATTCCAATCACCCCTCATTTGTTAAATCTATGCTCCGGTCACATGTATCAAGCTGCTTTTGGCTTGTAAGTTATTGTTTTCACATACATATATATATGCATATGTAAATGCTTGCATGCATGCGCACACATTCACAGACACAAATGCATATGCATGCACAGTCAATTGGAAAAGATAAGAGCTGATGTATGTGGATGTTTATGATATCTTGATCACAAGGGTCTTCCATCAAAGTTCTGCAAGGAAAACCTACCTTCACATGAGATGATAATGGTTTTAGAAGATGAGAATGGTTTGGAATATGATGCCATCTATATTGGGAACCGAACCGGTCTTAGCGGTGGATGGAGAGCTTTTGCCATGGACCATAAGTTGGAAGATGGAGATGCCTTAGTATTTGAGTTAGTCAGGCCAGAAAGATTTAAGGTAATGCTTTTTTTAATGTATTATATGTAAGTATGCTTTATAATCATTGTTGTTTTGTTTTATGCTTCCTTGTTGTTTTGTTTACATGGCTATCTTCATGTGACTATTGATCTCAACCATTAGTTTGCATTGTTATTGCATAAACCTCACTTGACCTTATATCATGTCGGTTCAGTCTTTCAATTTTCATATCACATGGTAATAAATTTTTCTTTCAGTTGATGATTTTTGAAAGCCACGTTTACATTAATAGCTTATGTCAGAGTTTGGAAGTAGTCTAGACTATAGGAGCTTCTTTTGATCAAAAGCAGGACAATTTTTGATTTGGTCAGGTTGTCATTGTGTTTGTCTTTGGAACCCACTGACTCAGCAAATACATCCTTCATACTGTTTGGAATTCAACTTTATTAACCTGGTCATATGGTGGGACTAGACGTGCATATTGGTGCAGTAGGAAGAAAAGGATAATCTGATGCCAAATAAGATAAATCTAGAACTTGTATAGCAAACTATACTGGAGGTATATGAAGTTTATGTGCATGCAAACCCATACTCAAGCACTGTCCTAGCCACAAAGAAATCCCCCTCCCATAATGTCATCCATCTTAAATGGACAGTCCAAATGATGAAGCTGATTAGATCCAAAGTGGATACCTTTTTGCTTTTGAAATCCACTCTGTTTTTTTTTTTTTTTGACAACGTTCCTCATGATCCCAAGCTTTTCTTTTGTTTCTTTCCTTTTCTTATAAATATGCCAAAAAGCCTACATCACGAAAATCATCTGTGACAGTTTATAGACAAATCAAACCCTGTAAAATCTTCCTGCTGAGTGAACCAGTCAAATGATACCTTCCCTGGATATGTGTCATCTTCATTTGGTAAAAGGACACTTTATACCTACAGAAAACAAACCTGCTAGATTTTCTTGTCCAATAAACCAGTCAGCCAAAGTATACGATGTGTCACCTTCATTTGATGAAGGGAGACTGTTAAACATATGGCTGAGTAAAATTTTCAAGGTAGCCAGCCAAACAAACTTTTGCTAATGAATTATCTCCAATTTTCTATTTGATTCCACCCTTGCCACTTTTATTTTTAAAAGCCTCTTAAATTATTACTCTCCTGAATACCATGAATTCAAGCATTTGTACATTTCTAACACCGTTTCCGTTGCATTCAGCATGTTATATTCTGCTCTCACTTTCCCAATAGCGCATCCATCAGAGCTTATTTGCTGCAGCTCTAAGTGAATCATTCATAATTATATAATAATCCACCATGGAGTTACCATCTTTATGCTTTTTTGTTATCATCAGTTTCGTGGTTGGCAAACTTGTGTCTCTGACAGTCTGTAAGCTCATTTGCTTGATACAGTTGAATTTTCATGAACCATCCATCTTCAAGAAAATTGTGACAAAAGATTTGGTGCCTTTTGGCCTTCCAATAATATAATTGCTCCTCTTCTGTTAACTGATTAACCATTAATCCAAGTACAGAGAAAAGTCTCTAGATATTCCTCTTTATTATACAGAAAACCAAAAGCCTCAAGAATTGACAAATTCTGGAAATATATGCTTGGCAATTTCACCATGGATTTCGGTTGATACTGCATGATATGTACTATCCTGGAATCTTGTCAGCATGCATCATTAATATGTTATTGACTCCACTTGACACGATGTGAGGATATGCCAAGCATGGGCATGGTACAAAAATCACATGCTATGCTAATGCCAGGGTGGCACAGCATTGGCATGTGATATATCAATCTTTTGTACCCTTGTGTACCATAGCTCATTCCAGTTGAATTCAATTCTTGTTCAGAAGTGAAAGCTTGTCTCAAGATTGGATAACAACAAGCTGAAACATACCCATTTAAGGTTTGCTTTAAAATGGCCTATGTTGTCTCACAAATTGGGACAACAACCTATTGGGGGTGGGAATGCATCTTCTTTCTTAGTTTAACATCTCACCCAATAGTTGATATTCTCTTTTATGAGCATGTTCATTGTTATTCTTCCTAGTTGAAATCCATATTAAGGAATTCAGCTACTTGCCGAAGGCCTTTTATCGAATACAGATACTTGTGACATGTGCTAAACATCCATTTTTGCTGCATTCTATCTCAGCTAACAGCTGATCGATACGAGATTTATCTTTTCTGACATAGGAACTTGATGCGTATATAATACTGTTGTTGATAATACTTATGCTTTATGACAGTCATTGATAAACTTACATTACTGAACTGCATTCAGCGGATCTTTTGCTTAAAATGCATCCTGTACTAGACACCATTCTCCATTTGCCTATTCCCCCTTACTTCTTCTGGTAGTATCATCTGATCATAGCTGGCGCGAACAAGTCTTTTGTTTTTGCTAGTTTTCAAATGAAGCTCCTCACAATTTTCTCAACCCTTAAACAAAATTGTTCTAAGAACCAGCTTCAGATTCTTGAATTGGCTCGGGATGACTTGCAGAATTGTCTGCAGTAGATGTAGAGAACCCTTCTTTTAGATTTAGCGGGCAGCCATCCTTTCAATATCAAAGGATTTAGAGCATATTACAAAAAAACTAAGAGAGGAAAAGTAGGATGGAAGACCACAGGAAATAGCAAGTTCACAATGACAGAGAATTGCAATGAGAAACTTTAAAAAAATTATTCGAGCCCCTCTTCTGCTTATGCTCTTCTTTCTAATGTTATTTCCACAATAGCCTGTCTTTAAAATTGGAGCTGCACCTAGAACTTCAGCCACCATGCAAGTTTTAGCTTCGAGTTGAAATAAAGATGAGTAGGGAGGGTCCACATCAACATGGAACTTAGCTTAATATTCTGACAGCCTTCACTAAGTTATCAGCATAATGGTTGCTCAATAATGACACTTGATGAGTTGCTAATTATGCTGCACCTTTGAAGAGGACTAATTTACAAACAAATCCCTTCAATAAAATCTAGTGATAAATCCTTGTCTTACAAACAAATTTGATTTCACGAACTACCTTAGGCTATCCACTGATATGTGCCTCCATGTATCATGACCACTTCGAGGGGGTCAACCTCTAATTAGAAGAGAAAAAGAGGAAGAAGAAAGAGATTTGGAGGAATAAAGAGATTTCTTTATTGCTTGGTTGTCAAGAGCCAACAGCTTATATTATATAGACTAATCTAGGTCCAATATTGCATCTATTACATCATACTTAATTTAACACAATTGCTAAATAAATATAATATCAAATAGGCCATATGATTCTAAATGATATTAGTATCAAAATAAGAGAAGCTAAAAAGAAAATCCCAATAGACGATGATATCGGTACCAAAATAAGATAAGCTAAGAAGAAAATTTCAATTTATTCTTATTGCCAAAGTTGGGTTCCTAGCAGCTCACCCCCTTTGGCAACAATCTTGTCCTCAAGGTTGAAATTTTGGAGAGCACTCCTTAAGCTTATGCCAATCATTCCATGTGGCATCTTCAGAAGGCAAATGGGCCTATTAGACTAGCTCCTTGGTTATTGTATGATTGCGTTTCAGATGACGATCAAGAATTTTGACATGCTGGATTTTAAGTATTTCATCCTCTAAATGGAGTAATTAAGAAATCACCATATCCATTTACCCAATCTTCTTTTTCAAGCAGGAGACATGAAAAACTAGATAGATTTTAGATCCGCTTGGTAGCTTAAGCCGGTAAGCAATTGGTCCAATTTTCTCAATAACTTTTTATGGTCCATAAAATCGAGGAGATAACTTGAGATTGTTGTGAACAGCAATCGAAGTTTGTCGATATGGTTGGAGTCGAAGATATACCATGTCACCAACTGCAAACTCCCCTTTAGAACGATATTTGTCGGCCTGTTGCTTCATTCTAGCACGGGCCACGTGAAGATTTTCCTTCAATAGATGAAGGTTTGTAGTCTCGATCCTTTATTTCTTCCTCCATTTGATGGACGTTAGTAGTTCTAGAGATATAGAAGAGCACTATAGTTGGGCCTATCCATAGACTACCTTATATGGGGTTATCCATGTGGAAGAGTGATAGCTAGTGTTGTACCATCATTTAGCCTATGGAAGCCATTTGGTCTATTTCTTAGGCTGTTGACTAGTGAAGCATCTAAGATAGGTCTCCAAGCATTGGTTTGACTACTTCTGTTTGACCATCGGATTGGGGATGATAATTTAAACTCGTGCATAGTTTGGTGCCTTGAAGATGGGACTTCTACCAAAATATGCTAGTGAATAATAGATCACAGTCACAAACGAATGATGTAGGCATCACATGCTCTACAAACAGTTGAGCAATTTGGAGAGTACTATATGGATGCACTATTGTAATAAAATTGGCGTATTTAGAAAGGCGGTCAACAACGACCATTATTGTGCTCTTTTCTCGAGAGCTTGGCAAGCTATCAATGAAATTCATGGAAATGTCAGTTTAGGTGCATTGAGGAATTGGTAAGGGCTAGAGAAATCCTAGTGGTGCAAGTGTCCCAAAATTTTGTTCATCTGACATACATCATAAGAAGCAATACGATGTTTTTTGTCTCTCTTGATTCTCTTCCAATAAAAGCTCTTAGTAACCCTCTTGAATGTTTTATGAAAATTGGAGTGTGCTGCCACTCGAGAATCATGTAAAAGCTGAAGAACCTTTCCTTGCCACTCAGACTTGGCTCCTAGAATCACTCTATTTTTATATCGAAAAAGTCCTTCAGTATATGTATAGGGTGGAGGTTTATCATGATTATTTTGAATCTCTCGAATAATTGCTTGCAAGGAGTCATCATGTTCTGTTTTTGCTCGAACTTGCTCTATCCAATTGGGTAATGGATAGGAGATAGCATATAATTGCACTTTCATGTTGCGTGATAATGCATGCGCAATTAAATTATCAACTCCACAGCCTGTATTTGATCTCATAGTTGAATTCCAAGAGCTTGGTAGTCCATTTTTGTTGTATCTCTGAAGAGACTTGCTATTCCATCAAATACTTGAGGCTATGGTGGTCGATGTAAATAATGAAATGTTTTCCCACCAGTTGTCACCATTTTTCAACAGGATGTAATACAGCCATCATCTCTTTTTCATAGGCAGGAAGACCTAAGTGCTTCTCTGATAGGGTTTGCTAGTGAAGGCAAGAGATCATCCTGCTTGCATCAAGACAACACCAATTCCAATGTCTGATACGTCGCATTCTATAATAAATGGTTTGGAGAAATCCGGAAGCGCTAGTAAATAAGCAGTTATCATAGCTTGCTTGAGAACTTGAACGGCCGACTATGCAGTACTATTCTATTAGAAAGAATCTTTCTTTGATAAGGCAGTTGATGGAGTACTGATCTTCCCATAGTCCTTAATAAATTTTTCGTAGTAACCAGTAAGCCCCAAGAATCCCCACAATCCATGAGCATCTTTAGGTATAGCCCACTCCATGCAAGATATATTTTGGGGATTGGTAGCGACATCTTTTTTGGATATAATATGCCCCAAATACTCCAGCTATCTTTGACCAAAGGAACATTTCGAATGTTTGATAAATAATTTATTTTCTCGAAGGGTTCAAAATATTTTCTCTGGATGAGCCAGGTGATTCTCCTATGATGAGCTATAAATCAGGATGTTGTCAAAGAAGACTAATACAAAGCACAGCAAGAATGGTCGGAAGTCATCATTCATAAGGTTTTGGAAAGTTAATGGAGCATTAGTTAACCGAAAGAGCATAACTAAGAATTCATAGTGGCCTTTATGGGTTTTGAAAGCTATCTTTGGCATATCATCTTCATGGACTCGAATTTAATGATAGCTTGTTCTGAGGTCTAACTTAGAGAAATAAGTAGCTCCATGTAGCTCATCAACAGTTGGCATTGAAATTTTGTCCTTAATGGTGATATTGTTCAGAGCTTTATAATCAATACACATCCGTTAAGATCCATCCCGCTTCCATATTAGCAATGTTGGTGATGAGTAAGGACTCTTGGTTTGTCGAATGAGGCCATTAGCAAGCATCTCTCATGATTGGTGCTCAATTTTGCTTTGTTTGATCATGTGGATAATAGTAGGGCCGAATATTTGAGGGATTGCCAAACAGAAGAGAAATCTGATGATCATGAGCTCGACTAGGAGGTAGTGTTGTAGGGTTCAAGAAGATGTCTTTATAGGCTTCCAATCGGTTCTGCAACTCCAGAGGTAAGGGTTGTTTTGGCTCTACTTTTTTCACAGAATGCCGAGTCATATATATTGTAGTTCCTCCCTTTGCCAAGATCTTTTCGATTGAGTGGCTGCTTATGATCGGTATGGTTGGAGCTCTGGAATCCTTTAGTGAATATTGTCGTCCCTGAGTTGTAAACTGCATAGACAGCTTAGAGAAATCCCAGATTATGGGTCCAAGGGTGTGAAGCCAGTAGGCTCCAAGCACCACCTCACAACCTCCAAGAAGCATATATCGATTTGTCTTGAAGTAAAAATCTTGAGTGGTGATTGGTAGGTTAGAGCATTAATCACTTGTTGCTAATTTGTCCCTATCAGCAACCATTACTTCAAAAGATTTTTCCTTTGTGGATCGGCATTGAATTCTTTTAGCAAGAATAGGGTCGATGAAGTTGTGGGTGCTTCCGGATTCAATGAGAATAAAGACCGGTTGATGCTTGATTAGCATCTTAACCTACATTGTCTGGGGGGATAAGGATCCCGAGACAGCAAGCATAGAGATTTTAGGTGCCATCTCCTCCATAGCCTCTTCATTTATCTCCTCCATGGTTTCCTCGACCTCATAATTAGAGTCATCTTTGATCAAAAATAGCTTCTTTGATCTACATCGATGGCCAGGGCTAAACTTTTCATCACAATTGTAGCAAAGGCCATGGTCTTTCCATGCCTTCGCTTTAGCTGATGTTAGGCGCTTAATAGTGGGAAGTGCCTCCTTAGGTATAGTTGTGCAAATTGTAGGCCAAATAAGGGGTGGCTTCGATTTGTGATGTTGGGCAATTTGCTTTTCTTGTAGATGAGTAAGATTAATTGCCATAGACATGGAAGCAGGACAAAAAACCCATACATCATGCTTAAAATCCTCTAAGTCCACTAATAAAGTAGTTAATGAAGAACTCTTCAGTTAGCCCAGTTGTGCAATCTGCGAGCATCTCAAATGTGCTTGATAATCTTGAACCGATCGAGTAGGGCCCTAATGCAACTTCGTTAGTTCTCTCATATAATCCTCATATATAGGTTGGGCCAAAACAGATGGAAAGAGCTTCAACAAACTCTGTGCAAGATATAATTCTATAGTTCTCCCATTGAGTGACTCATGGTTGCACCATAGTCGCGAACTCTGTGAGGAAAAGATGTGATCTTTCGCTCATAGGCATAGCAAGAAGTGGATGGTTTGTATCGGAACTTAGCACCGACATCTCTATTGAAGTAGATGGCCGAGAGTCGATCGTCATGTTCAACAATCAAATTTTTGGGATCATTGGATGGCTTTTGATGACATTCTATACCTTAGTCTCAAGTTTAGTAACCCGGATGTTGGTGGACTCCCTTTTTGCTAACTCTGTGTCCATCTTCCCCGTTTAAGAATGGGTTTACATTATGGACCAATGAAACCTTGGATTGGATCAAAGGCGCGATATGTGATTGCTAACTTTGCTATCAGATGATACGTGCCTCCACGTATCGTGATCACTTTAAGGGGCTCAACCTCCAATTGGAAGAGAAAAGGTGGAATAAAAGTGATTTCTTTTTGTTTGATTGTCAAGAGCCAATGGCTTACATTATATAGACTGATTCAGGCCTAAAATTCCATCTGTTGCATCATACTTAATCTAGCACAATTGTTAAATAAATATAATACCAAACAGGCCATATGATTCTAAATGATGAGTACCAAAATAAGAGAAGCTATAAAGGAAATTCCAGTAGACGATGATATCGGTATCAAAATAAGAGAAGCTAAGAAGGAAATCTCAATTTATTCTTAATGCCAAAGTTGAGTTCTTATCATCCATTCAGCCAAAATTTATGTATGGTGAGAAATAGGAATCAGAGTACTATTCTTGATTACCAAGTTTTGCATCTCGGCACGACGGGGGACATCTTGACCATCCCATTCGTTCTTATGAGAAAATAGGATC
Source organism: Elaeis guineensis (assembly GCF_000442705.2). Classification (NCBI taxonomy): domain Eukaryota; kingdom Viridiplantae; phylum Streptophyta; class Magnoliopsida; order Arecales; family Arecaceae; genus Elaeis; species Elaeis guineensis. The sequence goes on from NC_025997.2 coordinate 123,254,352, forward strand.
GGGATGGGGTCAGGACTCCAAAATCCATCCATGGAGGAGAGAAGAAGAAAGAAGAAAGAAAGGACTGATAAAGACAAGGAAAAAGTTAAAAGAAAGAAGAAGAAAAATGGAAGAAAGAAAAGAAGGGGGAAGAGAAAGAAAAGAAGGGAAAAAAAGAAGAAGAAAAAGGTAAAAAGAAAGAAAGGGAAAACAAAAGAAAAGAAAGAAAATGGAAATGAAGGTAGAAGAAAAAGAAAAAAGGAAAAAAATAATAAAAGAAGAAAGAAAGAAAAGAGGAGAAAGATGGATGATATTTACTTGGATGCATTATCAGGACCACTATTGGAATTGGACGGGACAGTAGGATATCCTATTCCACAGAGAAATTGAAACATCTCTATCTGACAGGATTTAAAGCTTGCTTGATTAAACATCTGAGATAATGATATTTGACTGAAACCTACCACGGATCAAACTTTAGCCACCTTTTGAATTACTGTAGGGAGACATGTTGCTAGTACTATATAGATTCTCCTTCTTTGCTCCAAAGATTTTGCTCATAACATATATCTTAACAGCTACTGTTTTTGGTATCTTCGCAGGTTTACATTATAAAAGCAATTGAAAGTCAAGATAGTGATGACAGAATTGCTGATGCGGAAAGTAAAGGAACTAACGTATCAACAAAAACAGAAGAATCTATTGAGGACTCAACTGTTTCTCAAAAGCCTGTCTCAAACAATGGATCTTTCAGGCGAGCTGAAAGAGCTAGGAAACGTCGTCCTGGATAGCTCACACATACACCTGAATAGCAATATAGGATTGTTATACGACCATTATATGAAATCAGACCATTTTGAATCGTTTTGCTGGTCTGATTACCTTTTAAACTGAATAGCTTATCATGGATTGATCTTGATGCAGGCTGTTACATATTAGATGAGGTGGGATCTGATGTTGGCTACATATTAACATTTGTATATGCTTTGTTGAAACTGGCTAGTGTTTCCATGAATTCAAGGTATTCTGACCGATCACCTCATTGGAGGAATGCCGATCCTGATGTCTGAGCTTATCATTGTCAACCTGAAAATATAAGCCAAGTAGAGCTAGGTTTTAGGTCCTTAGAGTCAAGTAATAATGACTTTATAATGAAAAACAATGGCCAATAACAAAAGACAATATCATTATTTTTCATTGGATGAAAATCTTTTTTTGACCATACAATCATTTTTCGAGAAACATTTGATGAAAAAATAAATTCCAAAAATATAGTTTCAGTCGAGAGAAGGGGATAGTTAGCTGTTATTTATGTTATAAAAAACAATTCTAACGCAATATAACATGTAATAACAGCTGTTTTTTTTTTCCTCCTGATATTATATAAATAAATTAACAACGGATCTTTGAAACTGTTATTACACTACTGATATTATCTTTAACCTCTATTCTATATTTGGCCTAGGAATTAACTAGTAAGAATGGTTGAGCCAGACTAGCAGATTTGCAGATGCTAATACACCATTCAGAAATCTGAATGCCAAAACCATACATACAACTGTCGGCAAGGCCCTCAAAAGCCAGAGTGAAGAGTTTGTTCAGTAAGCAACAGGAAAAAGATCAGTGGTTTGGCAGTGCAATAATGATGCTAATATGATATATGCAGGAAGAACAAAAATTTAACATTTATCCCACGGTGATGCTGCTCATCGTTCCCAATATTTTGAAAAGATCAGTTTCATAACAGAAGGGACAAAAAAACACAGTATCATATCAAAATAACAATACAGCTAAAAGAATGAAGTTTCGAAAACTAAGAAGTGCCACTCTTGTGCTTGATCACAAAGACAATCCCAAAAATAGGGTGGCCATTTCAGCAATACAATCCAACTCATGAGCTAATGTTCCAACAGGCGAAAAGCTTCAGACAACTGACAAAATAATCAAAACTGGTAAAATAGAATGCATGAATTCAACAGCATCATGCCATTCTCTGCCAGCCACAAAAAAATGCGGTCAATGAGAGCTTGTAATGATGAGAATGCTCTCCAGATGGACGATCAGCGGTAGGTCCATGACATTGAAGTAGTTGCATAGACGTTACAGAAATTAAATCTTCTTATCATATAAGTGCATTGAAGGGGAAGTGGGAGAGAGCATATGAAACTATATATTGATGTAATGGTTATTGTTGTGGTGTAGAATAAAGAGCATCATTAATCTTACAGGTTGGAGTCAAGAGGGACTCTGATTTATATAGGAGGGGACCATCCTTCTTATGTGAGGTATCTTTTAAAGAGCAAAACTGTGAGGTTCAAAATGGCCCATACAACTCCTGGGTTATGGGCCGTAGATCAAAACAGACAATACCTCATATGTCGAATTATGAGTTCTTGACTGCAACATTAGCGCTAGAAAGAGGGTTCTGTGGGAATACAAAAGGCTATATTGTGGTGTAGAAGAAAAAGCATCATTAGGCCCATATTGGTTGGAGTTAAGTGGGATTTTGACATATATAAAAGAGGACCATCCTTCCCACGTGATGTGTCTTTTAACTGTCACGCCCCAAATTCGGGACATAACACGGCCATGCTACCGAGGGATGAAGCCCACGATAACACGAAGCCAATCCATCATAATCATCTAAAATCCGTCAAATAAAAATATTCAATTCTATTATTCATCAAATAATCGAACCAATATTGGTTTAGAGCATCTAAATCCAAAAGCAAGTACTAACCCGAATCTCAACATTCATAAATAACTACAAATCTATGATTATAAAATAAATTAAACTTCTGCTGCCAAATTTTCAAGCTTGCTATGCCGATCTTCAAGCTTGGATTCCTTTTGCCGATCCTAACCTTATTTATCTGTTCAAATAAAAAGAAAATAAAAAGAATATGAGCTACACTAGCCCAGTAAGTAGAACTTGCGCTTCCTTATCGGATCAAACATAAGTTTTTCATGATAATGCAATGTTTAGAAAATAACAGATAATACAAAATAAAGTATTTCATAGAGCATATAACAAAACAAGTTATAAATTCATCATGCATGTATAAATCATGTATATTTCACAATCATGAATTGTAAATCATTTTCATCATGTATTCATGTCATGTTTCAAAACATTGCTCACAGATATTCGTGCTAAGGTCACTATTATACCCGTGACAGGGTCATGTTTCTTAATCGACAGAGTTCTTAATTCATGTGCCAACTTTATACCTACTGGCAGGGCCATGTTTCGTGTGGATGCTAGCTCCGGATGTCGACCTTCCCGAAGGGATTCATTCATAGCCATCTGAGAGCCTTTGAAATCATTATATCTTTTTCTTAAAGCATACATATACATAGATAGAAAAACAATGAAATTTATGCTTCATAAGCATGCTATTTTCATAAGACATATTCATGAAATCAATGCTCATAATAAAACATACTTTTTCATATCACATATGCCGATCCTTATTTTATAAAAAATTATGATTTTATCAATAGCAATTCTTTGCATAAAAACATGATCATTTAAAATAAATAAGGAGCATAAAATTCACTTACCTCATTCATCTTAGATCTTCAGACTTCGTTAGAAGAATCAGCTAATCCTATTTAAAATATCAAATCATCGTCAATTTCTATTCCATGAATATAATAAGATTAAATCATAAAAAAAGAGGACTGTTGTCCGGATGTGTCGGACCATTCAGATATCAGGACAATTCAGGGTCTCTGATCTGAGGGTCAGATTTAAGTGACTTGATCAAGAAATCGTGAAGCACAGATCGAATTAAGGTCAAGATCAATTAATAGGATTCTTTAATAATAAATTTGAAAGATCTTTGATATGATCAGATGAGGTTGACATACAGTACGGATATCAAAGCAATTTCGGATCATCTTGTTAGAGTCAATATGAACCCCTAAAAGATGAAGGCATGACTCGATATAGGATTCATAGACCTTTTTAGAGAGAGAAAGTCAATTATGAGAGAGAAAGTAGAGAGAGAAAGTAAGAGAGAATCTTCGTATCCTTCAAAAGTGGCAATCATGATTGAGATCATCAGAGGTTATATCAAGGTGACTTAATATAGATTAACCATGATCGATGTTATCAATTTCGAAGAAGGATCGATCGGGATCTAATCTACTGCACGAATTTCGGAGCAGTCTCAGATCATCATATTTTCATCTCAAGTTTATCCTAGGATCTGTGATGCAATCAGAGAGAGAGAATGATCCTAGAGAGACAAAATCCATAAAAAGAGATAAAAGAGTCTAGAGAGAGAGAAAATAGAGAGAAAATCTAGAGAGAGAAAATAGAGAGAGAATGTAGAGAGAGAAAGTTCAATTCTAGAGAGAGAAAGACTTAAGAGAGAGATGAGAGAAACTTTCTCTCACATGTATTTATTATTATTATTATTATTATATATATATATATTTATTTATTTTCTTTTTCTTTTTCTTTTCTTCTTAGAGAGAGAAAGAGAGAGAAGAGAGAGAAAGAGGGAGAAAGAGGGGAGAGAGGAAATTTTTCTCTTATTTTATTATTTTTTTTTAAAAATTTTTCTATTTTGCATTTTTTTTCTTTTCTTTTTCTTTTTCCTTTTTTTTTTCTTTTTCCTTTTTCTTTTCTTTTTCTTTTTCCTTCTTCCCGCGGCCTTCTTGGGCCGAAACAGGAGACCTAGAGGTCCCCGTTCCTTAAACCGGCCGTTCACGGCCGCACCTTGTCCGGCGGTGACCGGCGGCAAGGGACGACTTCCCCCGAATTCGGAAGGGCCATAGCCAGCGGTCGGTGCTGACCGTCGATGCCGGAAAATTAGATAAAAGAACCGACGAGAACAGGGGGTTTTCTTTTCCAACAAAATCCGACGACACCCGTCACCGGCAATCGTGCCCACAGGCACGGGAAAGAAGGGAGAGAAGAGAGGAAGAGGAAGGAGGCCTTACCACAGCCTCCGATGACCCCCACCGGCGTGAAATCGCGGTGAGCACAGGTCGAGGGGCCGCGGCTTCAATCGAAAAAATCAGAGAAAAACTCCGACGATCGTCGGTGACTGATGGATCTACTCTTAGAGGAGAGGAGGGGGGTTCTTATAGAGCTCGTCCTAAGATCTTTTAATGGCCCTAGGACTCCGATTCTTGATCGGAATCGGAGAAGAGGAAGACTCCGATCGGGAGTCTTCCTCCCTATTTTTTTTTTTAAATGGGTTTTGTGGGCTTTTGGGCCCATCAGGCCGGATTATCACATTCTACCCTCCTTAAAAAAATTTCATCCTCGAAATTTAACATACCTTCATTTTCACATAAGTGTGGATATCTCGTCTTCATATCATCTTCTAGCTCCCATGTGGCCTCTCTCTCTTCATGATTACTCCAGTGAGTCTTCATATACGGAATGATGCGCCATCTTAGAACTTGCTCTTTTCGATCAATAATTCGGAGAAAAAATTTTTTCATAGGTTAAATCTTCATGAACTTGCAATGGCTCATACTTTATCACATTATTTGGATCAGGTATAAATTTTCTTAGTGGTGAAATATGAAAGACATTATGTACTTTAGATAATTCTGATGGTAGAGCTAGTTCATAACCAACATCTCCTACTCGGTTCAAAATTTCAAAAGGTCTAATATATCATGGACTCAGCTTGCCATGTCTCCCAAACCTCATGACACTTTTTGTAGGTGATACTTTTAGAAAAATATGATCATCGAAGTGAAATTCTAATTCTCTTCTTTTTCTATCTACCCAACTCTTCTGTCTATCCTGTGCTGCTTCAAGTCTTTCATTGATCAGATAGATTTTCTCTCTAGCATCCATTTATTATCAGTAAAATCCTTCCTTATTTACAACTAACGTATTTCATAATATCTTTTGATTTAAAGGATTAATATTTCTAATCAATTCAGACCATCACGCTTTTGCTGCGCACTCTGATCTCAACTTACCAAATTATCTAAGTTTATTAAAAATAAAAATATCTTTGTATATTAAATCAACCAAAGATAGATTCAACTTTCAGATTTCATATACAATTTAGGGTAAAATTTAAGATTTCCTTATCATTACTATTTCTTAAGTATGGCACATCAAAATTAAATTTTCATCCACCTTCTATATTTGAACTTATTACATAAGCTTCACCACTCCTCAAGAATCCAATATGTCTATAATTAATTTGAGTTAACCTTTGACTTATCTTACAATCATTTAGACAACTTCCAAACCAACTTTTCTTTGCAAAAAAATTAACATCAAAATTAGCAAAGTTATCATGTCCTTTATCCATATAGGTTTAGCATTCCAATATCGTCAAATATACCTAACATAATATATCAATACCTCCCACTTCATTCTAGGGTCAACACTTCTCGTACTCAGATCAACCTTGCTAATTGAAATCTAAGATATAACTCGTCAATTCTATTATAGACATCATATGCCACTTATGCATAAATTTCATCATAATACCTATTGATTCAAAATCAAATTATTGAATCCTTTCTTTTATATCTATCATGTTCCTCATGATCTTAGCCTCAAGTTCAAATATCACTAAAGTCACAATCTCGAATAATGATAATCTTAAGCTCAAATACCACTTAAGTCATATTTTCTAGTGATCATAACATAAACTTTATATCATTCTATCACGTCCTTAATGATCATAATCTTAAGCTCTGATATTATCCATTATACTCCACTCGGTCACATCCTATTGATCATACATAAAGTTTTGATATCACTTTATAATCTCAATGATCTTAAACCTAGACTCTGATATTATTCTATCATATCCTAATCATTTATATCATTTATATCATAATCCCCAATGATTATAACCTAGCTCTGATACCATAAAATGTCACGCCCCAAATCTAGGACATAACACGGCCATGCTACCGAGGGATGGAGCCCACGATAACACGAAGCCAATCCATCATAATCATCTAAAATCCGTCAAATAAAAAGATTCAATTCTATTATTCATCAAATAATCGAATCAATATTGGTTTAGAGCATCTAAATCCAAAAGCAAGTACTAACCTGAATCTCAACATTCATAAATAACTACAAATCTATGATTATAAAATAAATTAAACTTCTGCTGCCAAATTTTCAAGCTTGCTATGCCGATCTTCAAGTTTGGATTCCTTTTGCCGATCCTAACCTTATTTCTCTGTTCAAATAAAAAGAAAACAAAAAGAATATGAGCTACACTAGCCCAGTAAGTAGAACTTGAGCTTCCTTATCGGATCAAACATAAGTTTTTCATGATAATGCAATATTTAGAAAATAGCAGATAATATAAAATAAAGTATTTTATAGAGCATATAACAAAATAAGTTATAAATTCATCATGCATGTATAAATCATGTATATTTCACAATCATGAATCGTAAATCATTTTCATCATGTATTCATGTCATGTTTCAAAACATTGCTCACAGATATTCGTGCTAAGATCACTATTATACCCATGACAGGGCCATATTTTTTAATCGACAGAGTTCTTAATTCATGTGCCAACTTTATACCCGCTGGTAGGGCCATGTTTCATGTGGATGCTAGCTCCGGATGTTGACCTTCCCGAAGGAATTCATTCATAGCCATCTGAGAGCCTTTGAAATCATTATATCTTTTTCTTAAAGCATAAATATACATAGATGGAAAACTAATGAAATTTATGCTTCATAAGCATACTATTTTCATAAGACATATTCATGAAATCAATGCTCATAATAAAATATGCTTTTTCATATTACATATGCCGATCCTTATTTTATAAAAAATTATAATTTTATCAATAGCAATTCTTTGCATAAAAACATGATCATTTAAAATAAATAAGGAGCATAAAATCCACTTACTTCGTTCATCTTAGATCTTCAGACTTCGTTAGAAGAATCAGCTAATCCTATTTAAAATATCAAATCATCGTCAATTTCTATTTCATGAATATAATAAGATTAAATCATAAGAAAAGAGGACCGTTGTCCGGATGTGTCGGACCATTCAGATATCAGGGCAATTCAGGGTCTCTGATCTGAGGGTCAGATTTAAGTGATTTGATCAAGAAATCGTGAAGCACAGATCGAATTAAGGTCAAGATCAATTAATAGGATTCTTTAATAATAAATTTGAAAGATCTTTGATACGATCAGATGAGGTTGACATACAGCACGGATATCAAAGCAATTTTGGATCATCTTGTTAGAGTCAATATGAACCCCTAAAAGATGAAGGCATGACTCGATACAGGATTCATAGACCTTCTTAGAGAGAGAAAGTCAATCATGAGAGAGAAAGAGAGAGAGAAAGTGAGAGAGAATCTTCGTATCCTTCAAAAGTGACAATCATGATTGAGATCATCAGAGGTTATATCAAGATGACTTAATATGGATTAACCATGATCGATGTTATTAATTTCGAAGAAGGATCGGATCGGGATCTAATCTACTGCATGAATTTCGGAGCAGTCTCAGATCATCATATTTTCATCTCAAGTTTATCCTAGGATCTGTGATGCAATCAGAGAGAGAGAATGACCCTAGAGAGACAAAATCCATAAAAAGAGATAAAAGGATCTAGAGAGAGAAAATAGAAAGAAAATCTAGAGAGAGAAAATGAAGAGAGAATGTAGAGAGAGAAAGTCCAATTCTAGAGAGAGAAAGACTTAAGAGAGAGATGAGAGAAACTTTCTCTCACATGTATTTATTATTATTATTATTATATATATATATTTTTTTATTTTTTTATTTTTCTTTTCTTCTTAGAGAGAGAAAATAGAGAGAGAAAGAGAGAGAAGAGAGAGAAAGAGGGAGAAAGAGGGGAGAGAGAAAATTTTCTCTTATTTTATTTATTTTATTTATTTTTTATTTTTTTATTTTGCATTTTTTTTTCTTTTCTTTTTCTTTTTTCTTTTCTTTTTCCTTTTTCTTTTCTTTTTCTTTTTCCTTCTTCCTGCGGCCTTCTTAGGCCGAAATAGGGGACCTAGAGATCCCCGTTCCTTAAACCGGCCGTTCACGGCCGCACCTTGCCTGGCGGTGGCCTGCGGCAAGGGACGACTTCCCCCGAATTCGGAAGGGCCATAGCCGGCGGTCGGTGGTGACCGTCGGTACCGAAAAATCAGAGAAAAGAACCAGCGAGAACAGGGGGTTTTCTTTTCCAACAAAATCCGGCGACATCCGTCGCCGGCAATCGTGCCCACAGGTACGGAAAAGAAGGGAGAGAAGAGAGGAAGAGGAAGGAGGCCTTACCACAGCCTCCGATGACCCCCACCGGCGTGAAATCGCGGTGAGCACAGGTCGAGGGGCCGCGGCTTCAATCGAAAAAATCGGAGAAAAACTCCGGCGATCGTCGGTGACTGATGGATCTACTCTTAGAGGAGAGGAGGGGGGTTCCTATAGAGCTCGTCCTAGGGTCTTTTAATGGCCCTAGGACTCCGATTCTTGATCGGAATCGGGGAAGAGGAAGACTCCGATCGGGAGTCTTCCTCCCTATTTTTTTTTTTTTTAAATGGGTTTTGTGGGCTTTTTGGCCCATTAGGCCGGATTATCACATTAACGGGCAAAACCATGAGGCTCAAAACAGCCCATATAACCCCTGAGTTATGGGCCGTAGGTCTCACATGCCAAGTCATGAGCTGTTAACCACAATAGTTATGTTGCCAATCAAGTCTTAAGTTTCCTATTTGAACCGGCAGCGTGTGGTCAGAAGATCACAACTTAATAGTCCCCAGAATCTTGATTGCACAGCATTGTTCATGTTTGTTACGTCCCCAGAATCTTGATTGCACAGCATTGTTCATGTTTATTAGATAGATTAGTAGTGTTCATGAATGGAAAAGGAAACAGATGGGAGGTTGTGGAAAATTTCTCATTGTCACGTGAAATAAATGAAACAAGCAGAGACAAGAAAATGATATATAACAAGACCTAGCAAACTAAATAAATAATGCACACATTGAGATCGATTTTAAAGGAAAAAAAATTCAGTAATGATCTCAAGAATTAATAGGTAGTATGCATTCCTCAATTTGTTGGTCAAGCAAGAACTCTATGAATCCAAAAGTCACTCGTACTTAAGCACTAGTTTTTTGCAAGTGAAGTATAGACCAGATTAGCCCTGTATATTAATTGATAGCTATAGCCGGTAGCTAGGGCTAGAATTTGGGAGCATCTTGATCGAGTGCATAATGGTCGGACTTATTCCTAGATGCGCATGTTCAGTACCTTGCAAGAACTGCTTTGGATCACAGCCCCCTTTTTTATCACTACTGAAATTGTTCGTTGAAGTTGTCGTCTGTTTAGATTTGAAAACTTCTGGATGGACAATTGGGAATCCAGGGATATGGTTCAAAGGGTTGGCATATTGCTGTTAGGGGATCACTTGTTTCCAAATGACCAAAGAAGCTCAAGAATACTAAAAGAGCCCTCAAACATTGAAACAAATACTCCGTCATCTCACTCTTCAACTTCAAATTCTTGAAACCGAACTGTTGATCTTCAGCAGCGAGACATTGATTTTGGTGGTCTAACTTTTGATGATCTGTGCACTCTTAGATCCAAACTTGCAAAGCATAATAAGGTCCTTAGGCAATATGAGATCTTTTGGCATCAGAAATCCAGAATCCAATGGGTTATCGATGGCGATTGCAACACTAGCTTTTTCCATAAATCTTCCCAACGTGAGATCGATAATAATGGTGAAGCCATTCAGAGATACTTTGTTGACTATTTTTCTAACTGTTAGAATCATATTGGGGTCACTCAACAGCCTAATCTTCCTCCTACTTTAAATGTCCTTAATGATATGGATGCTGGTTTTCCGCTCGAGGAAGTAACTGATACAAAAATATGGGTTCTAACAGATCCCTAGGGCCTAATGGTTTTCCACCAAGCTTTTATAAGGGTTATTGGAATGTTGTTGGAAGAGATGTTTATGAGGCAGTCAGGTAGGAATGAAAGTGAATGTGAATAGACGACTATTCGATCCGTATTTGAATATTTAAATCTATCTATTAACTTTATATAATTTTATCATATTTATTATTAATTTTTTTAAAAAATATACCATTATATAAGCATGATATTAACTTGATTTATCATCTCTTTAATAATATTTTTGATTTTATGCTCATAAAGTTTAATTATCCAACTTATATATGTAATTATATCCATATTTTCAATATCTGAATTGTATTCGTATTCATTTAAAATAAATATAAATTTAAATTTTTGTATCTGGATAATATCCGTTTCTATATTTGTATTCGTCAGACAAAATAAATATGGACATGGATATAGATATGGATATGGATATGGATATGGATATGGATATGCTGATATCCGATCTGATTTTAGACCTACAGTCAGGTACATCTTTGCTTCTTGTCAAATGCCGGCTTCTTGGAAATCTACTTTTATCACCCGCATTCCTAAGTTTCAAAATCCCATGCACCCTTCACATTTTCGTCCAATCAGTTTTGTAACACCAATTATAAGCTTGTCTTCAAAATTCTCTCTCTTCATCTGTGGAAGGTGTTGCCTAATTTGATCTCCCATGAACAAGCTGCTTTCTTAAAAGGAAGAAGTATCTTTGACAATATCATTGCTCCCCAAGAGTTTCTTCATTCTCTCAACAAAGCTTCTGCTGCCCGTCCATTGATGGCAATCAAAGTGGACATGGAACGAGCTTTTGACAGAGTCAATGGGGGCTACTTAAAGACAGTAATGTTCAATTCTGGTTTTCCTATTAAATTTGTCGGATGGATTCAAGCTTGCATTACAAATCCTAATTTTGTAGTTTTAGCAAATGGCTCTCCTACAGACACCTTCTCTTCTTTTATGGGCTTGCATCAGGGATTCCCTTTTTCACCATATCTCTTCATTCTTTGCTTTGATGCTGACCCATGCTCTCCATGTGAAATCTTCTTCAGGTGCTATCTATGGATGCTAACCCATTAGCAAGGGACCCTGTATCAACCATCTTCTGTTTGTGGATGACCGTTTGCTTTTATCCAGAGCAAAATTGAAAGACTGCAGAAGTTTCAAATGTGTTCTCTTCATATTGTTTGCAATCTGGCCAAGCAGTTAATTTAGATAAATCCATGGTAATTTTTTAGTCCTGAAGCATCTTCTTGTTGCTGAGTACTTAAACTGCTTAGGTAAGAGATAAGATCAATTGCAAGCTGCAAACTTGGAAATGGAAGACCCTTTTAATGGCAGGAAGAGTCACACTCGTCAAATCAGTTTGGTGCTCGATTCCAATTCATGTCCTTTCTAATACAGTCCCTATTACCTTCTTCAAATGGCTAAATTCAGTCTTATCTAGCTTTGTTGGGGTACATGATTGCTGTGTTAGAAGACTTCACACTATTGCCCAGGATGCTATTTGTAAACCTACATATCAAGGTGGCTTGGGCATTCCCAACGTTCAGCTTTGGTGGACTGCTCTCATTAGCAAAATTGCAGGTTGTATCATCTCGGAACCAACCTATATTCTATCTCAGATCTTGAGAGCTAAGTACAAATTCCAAGGCAATTGGCACTCCCACAACTTGCCTACCAATGCTTCTGCAATATGGGAAGCAATTCATCAAAGTGCTCACCTAATTGCTCACAAACTTCATTTGGTCAGTGAGTGGAGAAGACAATATCAATGCATGCAGAAGGCCGTTATGCCACAACACCGACTCCATCATCAATTTTCCTACTGTCAGTTGCTTCATCAGTGAAAATGGATCCTGGAACTACAATGCTAATTCACATTGATTTCCTTCAACCATTCTCAAGCAAATTTACAACATCCCAATTTTTATCAATGGCCCAAGTGATCAGCTTTGTTGGGGTCCTGGTTATCATAGGAAAATTGTGGTCAATAAACTCTACTCATTAATGATTCAACATTATCGCGCTTGGGGGAACCACATCCATAGAATCTAGAAACTAAAGACCAACAAAAAAGTTCAGATTCCGGGCAAGCTTCCTACTTCTCATTTTCCTTCCACCAGACTTGGAACTATCTCATCAATGGATCATACCTTCTTCTAATGCACCAAGGTTCGTTCAATCCGGATAGCTGTGGAAAACTTATTAACTATTCCTCTAATCTCTTGCGATCAAGCTGTGCATTTTCTTCTCTCTACTCCACAAGTGGAAGATCTTAGATGGTGGCAAATTTTTATTGCTCATCTCCTTCGGCCTATCTGGAAGAGCAGAAACGAGGAACTATTTCAGCACCGTAACGCAGATTCCGAACATATTATTAGCAAATGCTTGGCACCGGTCTAATAAGTGGTATCGAGCTGCGAGCAGCCAAAAATTAAGAGGAACTAGAATCTGGGGCAGTCGCATTCTGCGTCCTTTTGCGGATTCTCATCAACAGACCGTTGTCTCCTGGCAGCCCCCACAACCACGTTTTTTAAAAATTAACTTTGACGGCTCTCTCATGTAGAATCGTGTTGGGATTGATTTTTTCATCAGGGACTATCAGCCGACTTCTGTTCCGATTATTGAAGCAACGGCAGCTTGGTACGGCCTTCGAGCTACTATTCAAAACTTTCGGTTATAGAAGGAGATTCTGCTACAGTAATCACTTGGATCAGTAGATATTAAAAATTAATTTTTTTTTTTTTTTTGATAAAGATGGAGCATTCAAACAAATTTTATGTGAATACGTTCGGAAGAATCAGAAAACAAAATATATTTGAGATGCTGAAGAGCCGCCCCCATATATATCCAAAGAACATCCCGGGCATTGGCGGCTATCAAGTTAGTCGCTGCACGGAGTGGGTGAGTAGTGGCTCTCCGCCTACAATGTTGTAATCAAGTCACAAGCTCCGCTTCGGAAACGGTAGGGCTATCCAAACTGCCCCCTCCAGCCACAACAAGGTCGGAGCCATGGCAGATGCTTTTTCAGTGGTCTTCCAGCGTCATGTCCACGAGTTTCTAATTCTTTTCTTCCAGCCATGGCGATGATTGCCTACTCAAGCAATTCACATCCTGCGAGGTAGGGATACGATCTCAACTAACAGCAAACTTGACAACACCCAATAACTCTTTGGAACCAGAAAGAGAAAGAGAGCAAAAAAGAAACAAAATCCAAAGAAAAGAGCAAAAGATGAAGAAAACATGAAAATGAATGAAACGCCTCAACGATATAACATCGCTGGAGAGTCAAGGAATGAATTGTAGGGAAAAAATATACCAACGTTGGCGTCAACATCATCGGGAATAACAGGTATCCAAAATCTATGATGGAATCAAAAAAATCATAGCGAAAAAAAAAAAAAGAAGAAGAAAAAATAAAGGAACAACTATGGTAATCGAGTGACAGGAATTGACATGTAAAAGATCAAATTATAGATAAGAAAGGCATGGAGGCCCCTGTTTGTCTAAGAAGGGGTTCAGATGTGATAAAAAATTGTAGCTTGCGACATTATTTTTCCAAGACAGGGCACCTTGGGCAAGGAGCATGGAAAGGGCCTCCATGAAGGCAAGTACAGAGGGTGTATCATAGTTTCAGTGTTAGGCACAGTTAAGTGCTTGTAAACCGAACACTCTTTTATTATTCCTATCATTATTATTATTATTATTATTTTTAATCTTGGCTGTTGTATCCTTCTTGTGACTGTTTTGGAATCTGAATATTCTGTGTTTTTTTTCTTTCTTTCCTTCTCTCTTGTACTATCCTATGTCTCTAATTTCATTGATTTGTTGTTATCACCATGTTTGATGAAAAACAAAAAAAAAAAAAAAAAAAAAGAAAAATCTTTATCTTTATCTTACTATTAGAATTCGAACTCAGTGGATTCAAACCCATGCAGAGTTCTACTTCACTATATCTTCTTTCTAAGTATCAATAAATATTGAAGTAAGATCCGTGGATTTCCAATTGCTGAAGCAGCCATCTTTAAATCACCCTAACCATCTTTCCCGTCCATACCTTTCTGGTATCCTATGTGCTCTCCTCCATGTGTTTCTGCTAAAAAAAAAAAGGGGTTCTGCATGGGGCAGGTCAGCAAGAGTAATGCAAAAAGTTTTATTATTATTATTATTATTATTATTATTATTATTATTATTAAATAATAACTTTAAAACGCAATAATTATGAGACTTCTCATAATGATATGAACTGCAAGATTTTTTCTTTTTTAACCTTCCGTAATTATTATCCGGTATTATTATGCACGTGTGATATGCAAAGTGTTTTTGAGAAGAAGGGAGAGTGAATGATGGAAGAACAAAAAGGAAGTTATCAGACACAAACTCCCTTAACTAAGTGGATCCATGAAATATTTATATGTTTCAAAGCACTTTAACCTATAATTAATTATTTAGAGGCTTCTCTACCGGAGCCTCCGCTCGTGAAGCAAATTCAGGAGTTGTCCATTATGTAGAGTAAATAGTAAGAAAAACATGTGCTTCCAAAATCAGTCAAATTAAATCCAGCTATTGATTAATTGAGATTGTTGTCACACTTGGGAGCTAGCAGAGCCTGGTTCCATATGATGATATCTATTTTCTCGACGCTGATGATCTCTCCCCTTTCCTTTCCTATCTACTCCACTGCTACTACTGCAGCTACTTTGCTCCACCATTGCTCCCTCCCAATCCCCTCGCCTTGCTCTGCTGTTAATCGACACAGATGCTTCAGACTATTGCGATGCCCCATTTATCAATGACTTTGTTCTCTTCGCCTCCGGCAAAGTTGGCTGGTTCACTAGCTTAGATCATAGCATTGCAATCCCGAGTCACATTTATTCTGTACATTAGAAAAGCTGTGCTCCGAGTCTCATCGTATCATCATGCTTCTCATCAGATGTGTGCACGCATTATCTTAGTCCATGCACACATGTTGGTGAAGGATGCACATATAATACAAGCTGGTTAACAATGGTCTCCTAAGCAGTTGGGTGTATATAGTGGTACACTACATCTCTAACAGATCATTTTTTGCGAACAAGATACGTATGGTCCTTTTCTACATATTCTATCATTAGATGCATACTTCTTTTGTTCGCAGAATCCCCTTCATTAACTAATTCTCAGCACAAATCTTCATACTGCACCATCTGATATCTTGTGATATATACGCTTATGTCAGCTGCAATAACTCCTTACAAGATCGACCAGTCAGCAGACTACAATAGATCAACCTTTGGATGATGTTTGTAATTTCAAGTGTAAGGTTAACTGAAATGGATTAAAATAGGCATTCAACATTACAGCTTTATTCGATTGCCACAGGTCACAGCTGATCCATCTTACATCTCTTCTTCGTCAAAGTATTAGAAATAAGGCGCCCGCACGGGCTTTTCATCACAATGAAGCAAAGCACGACCAATACCATAAGCCAGGAGGGTTTTTCATCTAACCAATTCATACACAATGTTGCTTTTAGACTCAAAATATCATCCAACTGATGAAAAATAAGAGAGTTCTAATCTGACCATAATGGGTCCATACACAATACCAAACATTTTTTTTTTTTTTTGGTAGAAAGCATAGTATCGACACCCAAATCAGCTGGACATCATGCCATAGAATTCAAAAGACCTTTTAAACTTGTCTCACAATGAACTACGTGTCAACCAGCCTAATAACATTCTTCTGGGGATTGTGCAGAGCAGACACATCCACACACGCACAAAATTAAAAAAGGGGGAAACTGCTTCTTCACCAAAACTAAATTCCATTACCACATCCCACATAATGTATTCTATCGAAATCTAGCACAATGATTGGCAACATTAAATTCTAGAAATGTTAAAAATAAGTAAAACAATGCAATGCCAAAAGAAATGGTTAAAAAAAATGTGAAGATAAAAAGAGAAAAAGGAAAAATGGTGAGCTAGTTCATGTCGGTACATCATATATATGGATATTCAACAGCATGAATGCAAAGTGGAGGAAGGTTCAGAGAACCTTAAAAATACCCCATCAAGCTTGCTAGTACTCTAGAGTTAATCAATGAAAATCTTGTAACAGTGAATCTATATATCCAGCACTTCCTAACTGCACATGCATCAATGCAAATGACCAGATACTAACTCACAAAAATACCGCTTCAGAGAACAAATCCACATAGCTTCTTTTGTCCCTTACACTGAACAGATCTTTATGGGTACGCGAGGGAAGGGGGCAGGACAGAAAAAAGGGAAAGAAGTTCATGACACCAACATATACATGTTTTCTAAATAAAAAGGCACTGCTGCATCACCGAGGGGTAATGAGGGGGAATCCGCTGCTGACAAGGTCACTTCCAGAGGCATTAGATGACACGTATTGGTTCCTGGATACTGAGGATGAACTTGGTGTAAATATCTTGCCAGAATCTGTTGCCATGGACTCTGATGGTGTAGCATCAGCTTCTGGTGTCATCCGCCATATGCACTCCAGCTCTCTGACTACCTCCAACATTGAAGGTCTTGCATCAGTCTCATCTTGACAGCATCTAAGTGCTAATGACACAAACTTCTCAATGCATTCAGAAGGGTAAGATCCCATGCGGTTGTCAATGATCGAGAACATCATACCAGATTGACAGATCATGCTCACCTATATTATAGGAGACCATATCAGCTGTTGGAAAAACTGTTTATGATTCTGTTGAACTAAGATATTTAACATATCATGGTGGCAGAGCATCCAACTAGTTCATATCCTAATATTTTACATCAGCGGGTACTTGAGCCCTGTAGGTAACTGAGAAGAGACATAGACTAAATGTTTCAAAGCATTATTCTAAAAATCTTGATATGATACCCCTCCATTATGTTATGAACACAGATAAAGGCAGATAAATAATAGCAAATGGATATGCATTATGGCTGCTGTAATGCTGTCAAATAGACAATCACAATCACTAGTTACATTCACCAAATATTCAAATTGTTTAAAACATACTTATTTTGTGTAAATATTCTGATGCATAATACAATAAAAAATGCAAAATATTCCTTATTAAGAGCTGGGAATTTGATGTTACAAGCAATTATAAGCGCCATAACAGAGTAATTTCCTGATTAAAACTGATAGTTCTCAAAATGTTTTAGGGTCTGGTACAATAACTATAATTGTCAATAAGGTTCTCAGGTCATTACCGTCCATTGAATGTAACAATCTTTTGCAGACATGAGCAAGCAAGGATGTAATAAAACTAGTAGCTGAATATACAATGGTTCAATCAAAACCAAAACATTTTCCTTATCGACCCTCGTTTTTTTTCACAGAGTATTGCAAAACATGACTTTTTTTGGCACTTACCTTTTTAAACAACATCAATCTCTCAATTTATAAAGATAACCATAACCAAAGCCATCAAGTCTTTTACCAACTATTTGGGCATGGATTGGCTTTATAAATCCTATTTGGAACTATCCAGCTCCTATAAAGTTATTGCAAGCTTTCCATGTCGTCCATCATAACTTCCACATCTATAAGGCTGCAAATTGGTCCAGTTAACCCATGAATTGACCTGACCTAACCCATTTAGACCCAACCTGACCCATAGGGCAACGCTGGGTTCCGAAATTGGACCTGTTCGACATTCCGGGTTGGGTCTAGGTTTATTGAATTTTGATCCTTTTGACCCAACTAGACACAACCCAAACCTAAATAGACCCATTAACCTGCTGACTCAAATCCACTAACCCCCAACCTCGAGTCCTGATTCTCCCATTCATTTGTTCCCTTCTTTCAAAAACCTAGAATGCCCACCTCCTATTCCAACATCGTCTACAAACTCACCCTCAAGTGCAACGACCTCTTCGATAGCGTCGGCGACAAGACCCTCACTTTCATCTCCCTCTGCTGCCCTATACTCATACATCACTAGGGAAAGTTGCGAGGAGCACGGTGAAGGTGGTGCAGAGGTAGCGGGTGAGGTCTAGGGTGTCAAAGTTGGAGGGATTGACCTCGAGAAGAGCTTGGATGTCCTGGAGGGCGAGGTTAGCAGAGGGTTTGGGAATTGGCGTAGTGGAGGGCATGTTGGGAGCAGGGCTGGGTTTGAAGGGCGAGAAAACACTTAGCGACAAGTCGACAACGGCCTCATGGTTGATGGGCTGCATCTGTCAAGGAAAATAAGATTCCTTGATTATAGGCTAAAATATTTCTGATTGACAGCCATTTATTTTCCTAATTTTTGATCTTTAATTGACCAATATAAATTATCAGATTATCAGCATATTTGACAAGGAGACATGATTTCTGATTGTAGGCTGGAATCTCTAATTGTAGGCTGGACATAATTCTAATTGACAATCACTTATTTTCCTGATTTGTTGGTCTTTAATTGACCAATATAAATTAGCATTGATTGCATTTTTTTTCTTATTTGTAAATACGATATTGGTGTATAAATCATATCTATATATATATATATGGCTTGAATTTTCACCTTGAGGCAAGCAATTCTAGAATTCTCTATAATTCTCTTCGTGCTCTCGATATTAATATGGTATCAGAGCAAGGTTATTGAGGTAATTTTGGTTTTGAAATTTTCTAGAAAAATTTCTACATTTGGGAATTTTCGGCCTGGTTTCTTGTCCATTGTGAACCCAAACTATTTTGGTTTGGATCTTTTATTTAGCCTAAGTGATCCGTTCCTCTGAATGCTCATCCAAATCCTCAGTCGCAACTTTGCTGGGTTGAATCAGTAAGTTCAATTTGAGATATTTTTGTCCATAAATTTTCTTCGAGTCATCTGTGCATCAGTGATTTTTTCTCTGCTACGATTATCTCTACAACTGATCCAGCAGAGAAAACCATCTCCAACAGCCTTTGGCAACTGGTTCAACGTTCTCTGAAGCAAAGACCGAAATTTTTGGGTTGGCATGTTCTCTTTTTCTCCTTCTCACAGCAACATTATACCCGATTCATTGGTTGTTTGGGATCGCCTTGATTTGATTGAATCTTGGTTCAAATGGATTCTCGAAATAAATCTGCTGTTGTTTCTATATGTCTTAATAAAAAAAAAAATATTCACTATGGGAATTTACACTACAATGTTTTATTATGGGGCAAGAACTGTGAGGTTATGTAGATAGTACTGAAACAAGGCCAAGAGAATAAGAAGTTGAAGAATTAAAAAAGTGGAAGAAAAATAAAACAAAAATTATGAGTTGGATCATTAGCTCGGTAGAACCCCATATTAGCATCAATTTACGTATGTATGACTCGGCTACTATAGTATGGGAATCTTTAAAAAATATCTATCGTCAAGATAATGATGACAAGAAATACAATCTCGCCATAGAAACTAATAGGTATACTCAAGTAAGACCGTCCAAGAGTATTACTCAGGATTTATGAATCAATGGCTTGAATATAATTCTATTATATATGAGAATATATCTCCAACAGCCTTTTCCGCTATACGAGATATACAAGAAAAAAAAATGAGGGATCAATTTTTGATGAAGCTCAGACCTGAATTTGAGATAGTTCATGCTAATCTAATGAAACAAAAGCCAGTTCCTAATCTAGGAGATTGCTTTAAAGAAGTATTGCATAAACAACAAAGAATTCTTTCTCAAGCTCATCAGGAGAACCATGGAGAAACTTCAATGATTGCTTTTGCAGCTCGTGGTGTATTTAAATCACGTGATCCTCAGAAAGTCCAATGTTGCTTATGCAAGAAATTTGGACATATTGCAAAAAATTGCAAGAAAAAATTTTGCAACTATTGTAAGAAAGAAGGGCATATCATCATTGAATGTCATCTTCGACATCAGAATAAAGATGCAAGGACTTTCCATACAAATGTTGAATTATCAGAGACTTCTTTATCTGGATCCTTACTTGCAGATAGCCAGTCCTCTGTAACAGTCTAGCCTTCAATCTCTGTTGAGTCTATTTAATAGATGATTCAATGAGCCATATTTGCCATAGGAGTTTCAGGTAAACATTCCTCTAAGTCCTGGTATATTGATTCTGCTGCATCCAACTTCATGACTTCTTCATCCACTAGTTTTCGAAATTTATCTTCCTATAATGGTCTTTCTAAAGTTGACATTCGCAGATGGAACAAGGCTTGACATTATCAGAATTGGTAATATTACTTCACCCACTCTTAATCTAACAAATATTTTTCTTGTTCCTAAACTATCTACTAGTTTACTCTCAGTTGGTCAACTAGTTGAAAATAATTGTAAAATCTCATTCTCACCTATGAGTCTAATACAAGACCTGGAATCAGTGAAGCGATCGCGAGAGGGAGTAAGGAGGGACAGCTTTTTACTTTGACTCAAGCCATTAAAAATAATTCTGCTTGTTCTATTTTTTATGAAAATAATTCAAATCAAGTATGGATGTTGTAGCATAAAAAATTAGGACATCTAAATTTTCAAAAATTGACAATGATGTTTAGTTCTTTTTGATCCTCTTGGTAATAATGTTACTCCTAAGGATTTTTTTGTTCTAGCTGTTGTTTTGGAAAAAATAAGAAATTACCTTTCTCTGATAGTTCTCATACCTTCATTAAAGCTTTTGAACTAGTACATTCTAATGTTTGGTGTGCTCCCACCACTTCTAGTTTAGGATACAGATACTTTGTTATATTTATTGATGACTACAGTTGTTTTACATAGTTCTATTTGTCGAGAAATAAATCTAATTTTCTTTTGCTTTTAAGGCTTTTGTGTCCATGATTGAAACTCATATCAAAACTTTACGTTCTTATTCAGAGGGGAATGTACCTCAAATGACTTTCAAACCTTCTTCAAACCAAGGATATTATCTCACAAAGATCATGTCTCCATACTCAGCAAAATGGGGTTGATGAATGAAAGCATTGACACATTCTTGATGCTACTCACACTCTTATGCTTGATGCTTCCATTTCGTCCACTTTCTAGGATGAAGCAGCATGGACTGATGTTTACGTAATCAACAGGCATTTGTCTCCAATTCTTAATAATGAATATCCTTATTTTTCTTGTTTCAAAAACAACTAAATTTTGGTATGCTACATGCATTTGGATGTGTCTGCTTTGTTCATCTTCCTCCGTTAGAATGAAATAAATTTTCTGCACAAGCAACACGATGTGTTTTCCTTGGATATACAGCAAATCAAATAGATTTTCGATGTTATGATCCAAAGGTTAAACGGATCCATGCTTCTCGACATGTGATTTTCTGTGAAAATCAATTTTTTTATGACACTCATAGATTTGTATCTTCTCATGCTTTTTTTGTTTTGCATCTTTTTCATGACTCTTCTGTGGATCATTTTAAGCCTGATTTGGCTTATAAGCGAAGGGCTCCACCTTCTACCCCCACTGACACTTCAATAGTCCAGGTCCCTGCATCTAGCCCTCCTCATGTACCAGAACTTATCCTTCGTCAATCATCTCGCATAAGTCATCCAACTAACCGTTATGGTTTTCCATCTTTTACCGCCTACTTGTCTCCATGTCGTCTATTTCTATTCCTTATATCTCCTTTCCCGTTGGCCGACCTTTGTTAGCGGCGAGGCGATTGCTCAGGGGCACGTCTACGACCTGATGTCTGAGGATGGCAAGAGTTGGCAAGTCCAGGAGGTCAACCGCCTGTTCGATGGTCCGCTTGCAGATCGGATTCTTGCCACTCCAATCTCGATTCATCCCTGTGGGGATGTAAGGGTTTAGGGTCAGTCTTGCTGCCTAAAGATCCCCTTGCGTGATTGACCTAGATGTGTAGATCGATGACAATTAGAAGGATGGACGCGATTTTGATCTGGAAAGTGGCTGCCCATCCTAGAGTAAGGCTTTTCCTTTGAAAGCTTGTCTGGGATTGCCTGCCGATGTATACCCTTCTCAGGGGGAGGGGCATGGACGTCAGATCTCCCATCCGATGTACGGGCTTGAGGAGTCGATCGAGCATGCCATCCTTCGCTGTTCGCGGACAAGGCTGATTTGGAGACAAGTTGGCATCTACCCCTGGGAGTCGAGGGACTCGTGGTTGGAGTCCTTCCTGAGCACGATCCGACAGTGTGACGGATGGAGAGCACTCCTACGACGGACGGATGAATTATATAGCTTATCAGATCTGACTGTCTAGGAACTACCTTGTCTTCAAGGATGAGGTGGTTTCCTCATATAGGGTGCTGGAGAGAGCTTGGTGCCTCGCTATGGAGTAACTATGGTTTGATGCTGCCCCTGGTCCCCTTGATACCCCATCCACTGGGACTCCTATGCTGCTCCTACAGTGCCCCGACGGGCCTTATTTATCTCTTAAGAGCCCCCTCCCTCAGAGTGCGTCAAGGTGTACTTTGATGGTAGTGTTAGAGGGAGCAGAGGTGGAGCTGGTTTCGTCATCCGCGGCCCTGATGCTCAGCTGCTTGCGGCTGGAGATTTCTATCTCTTCGAGCCCTCAGTCCTAAGAGCGGAGCTTCACACTACTTCGACTGGTATCACTTTTGCTGTACGGGAGCTTCGTTCAGAGAGGATCCTCATCGAGGGTGACTCTGCCACTGTCATTATCTGGATCCAGGATGGCTCGGAGCAGCAGGAGACTCTTCCTTTGATCCATGACATTTGGACTTCCCCCTTCATCTTTTCACTGCGTCGTCTTTTCGGCACATCTACTGGGAGGCGAACAGCGCAGCAGACTGGATTGCTGCCTTTGTAGCGGAACATTCGAGGGATCGGATTTGAAGGCCCGGGGATATCTGCCTGCCAAACTTGCGGGATATTTTGTACCTTGATCATTTGGGCTACTCTCGCGCCAGAATGGTGTGACCGCCCGCTTGTACCAAAAAAAAAAGAGGATTCTTGGAAGCAGACTATGGAAGAAGAGTTGAATGCTTTGATATCCACAAAACATAGGAGGTAGCGCCCTGTCCTCCTAATGTTAGGCCTCTTGGTTGCAAATAAGTCTACACAGTAAACTAAAATCTGATAGCACTTTGGATAGTCACAAGGCTCGATTAGTGGCCTTGGGAAACCGTCAAAACTTTGGCATTGATTATCATGAGATATTTGCTCTAATTGCTAAAATGACTACAATTCGCACTGCCATTGCCTTAGTTGCCTCACACAGTTGGCCCATATATTAGATGGATGTGAAAAATACATTTCTCAATGGTGACTTAATAGAAGTTTATATGAGACCTTCTAAAGGGTTAGATATACCTTCCTCTAATTCTTTTTGTTGTCTACAATATTCACTTTATGGCCTCAAACAAGCTCCATGAGCTTGGTTTGCTAAGTTCAAAGGCACCATTCTGGAAGTAGGATTTAGTTAGAGCAAGTTTGATCCTTCAATATTTTTATACAAATCTACATGTAAAATTACTATTCTCCTTATTTATGTTGATCATATATTGATCACAAGAAATGATAACAGCGGCATTCAGCACATTCAATGGGTTTCAAAGCAAATATTCCATATGAAGGATCTCGATCTACTTAGCTCCTTTCTTGGATTGGAGGTCCACTAGGCTCCAAAGGGAGTCTTCCTTAATCAGCATAAGTATACACAAGATCTCATTAAGCAAACCAACATAACAAAAACATTTTCCATAAATGCTCCTATGGAAGTGAACCTCAAACTTCAAAAGGACAATCTACTTTCTAATCTTATTCTTTATAGGAGACTTGTTGGTTGTTTAATCAATCTCACCTTCAGTCATCCCAATATTTCTTATGCGATCAACATTGTAAGTCAGTTTATGGCCTCCCCTCGTCACCTTCATCTAGCCGCTGTTCATCACATTATTCGATATCTCAAGGGCACCCCAAAATTATGGATTCTTTTTTCCCCAAGGTTCATTAATGAACTTACGTGCCTTTGCTGTTGCAAACTGGGATAGCTGTCCCAATACTTGCAAATCTACATTTGGTTGGTGTGTTTATTTAGGGCGAAGTCTTATCTCTTAGAAATGCAAAAAATAGGGAAGGATCTCCAAGTCTTCTACCGAAGCTGAGTACAGAGCTGTCTCTGAGGTCGAATGGTTACATGGACTTATTACTGAACTTGAATTTTCTCAATCAACACCTACTCTTTTACATGGTGATAACATGAGTGCCATTAAAATCATCGAGAATCCATTTTTTTATGAACGAACAGAGTATATTGAGCTTAATTGTCATTATACATGTGATGCTTATGATTGGCAACTTATTTCGCTTCCCTATGTGCCTCTATAGATCAAGTTGCTGATATCTTTATAAAGATGCTCTCATACAATCGACACCGGTTCCTTATTAACAAATTGCTACTAGTTGACTCTTCAGTATCAGTTTGAGCGTGGATGTCCAGGAAAACAAGATTCTTTGATCATAGGCTGGAATATTTCTGATTGACAGCCATTTATTTTTTTAATTTTATGGTCTTTAATTGACCAATATAAATTACTAGATTTTCAGCATATTTGTCAAGGAGACATGATTTCTAATTGTAGGATGGAAATAATTCTAATGGACAACCATTTATTTTCTTGATCGTTGCTCTTTAATTGACTGATGTAAATTAGCACTGGTTGTATTTTTTCCTTTATTTACAATTATCATATCGGTGTACAAATCATATCTATATATATGGCCTAAATTCTCATGGCATCTGCATTAGGCACGCTGCCCAATTGCTACGGAAGGCAGCATAGTCCAAGTGGCTATGCAAGGTTAGCTTCGGAGATAAGTTGTATTGTTGAAGCACCCTCGCATATTCCTACATCTGGAACGATCGGTTCCCTAATGGAGTGTGGCATGGCCACACTCTCCAAGCGCTATCGTAACTCCTATGGTTCTTGCACCTTAGGTGTGCCCTCCTCGAGGAGCTCTCCATCAAGCGCACCTTTGCAGCCTCTCCGATGCCTCCACCAACCTCATCAGCCCAATGCCGTTGCCTCCTTTGTTTTCTTCTTTCCAATAGGAAGTCGTCACTAGAGGAGACAATGGTGGTGAGGCTTAAGGTCGTTGGGCCTGCTTTATCCTGCTTTATCCTTCAGCTTCTTCGAAGTGTTTGAGAATCTTCGGGATGCCTTGATCGAGTCAAGAATAGGAGGCATGCGTGACCCAATCTAGATCCAAATTTTTTGAGTTGGGACTAGGTCATACATGAATCAGACCCAATACAAATGACCTGTTGGGTCTAAAGATTTTGGCCATGATCCCAACCTGATGCAATTGATCATCTGTTGGGTTGGGTTTGGGGTCAATCATGCCCTGACCTGAAGCCCCACACATCTATTAGTATATGTTTTGCTCCCATCTTCCAAGGTCATTTGACAAAGTCAGTTATATCTTTGTTGTATATGCCCAACCATATCAGTCGTGTTTCTGTTCATCTTTTATTGATTCATGCAACTACTATCCAATACACACATTCCTCATCCTTCCAGTCAAGGCTTGTCACACATCCATGCCAACATTCTCATTCTTGTTATATTTAACTTATTCTCTTAACATTCTTTATGAAGCATCGACCAACATTTTGAGCCATGCAACATTCCGTGCAATCATTGCTGTTTGATGAATTTTGCCCACCAAGCTTTGTGTTGGTCGAACAACATATATAAGAACCTCTTCATTAATCCAAAACTAAACCTACTACTTCATCTATTCCTAAACACCAAATAAACATTCTTGGCCACATCCACCAACATTTCCTATAATGATGCTTACAATGTCTTGTTGATTGTATCATTTCTTAAGAACACTCATTTTATATTTCAACTCAAGAGTCGAAGTTCCTATCTAGTGCTAGCTAGCTAGCTTTGTCACTAAACACCCATCAAGGAGCTCATTCTCCTTCCTATTTCTTTGGTGTGTAGTCCTATAAAAACCATTCATTGTCAAGTTATTTATGGAATTTAGTCCTTTCATAAAAAGCCATGCATTGCCAACTTTCGGTTCTCCGCAGAGCAATGCTAATAATGATTTGACATTGGGTTGCCTAAAATAGTACACTGCATAGCCTATCCAGCTCAATCATTCATTGAACAAAGTGAAAACAATGGACTTGGTAAACAAGAAGGCCTCAAAGTAATGGTTATGGATGTTACTAAATAAAGGATTTTCAACGATTGAAACAAATAAACTGCTTTAGATGCATCTATGTTACATGCGGTTGGTAGTACAAAGTTTTGGATTGGTCTCTTCCTCCTAGGAGTCCTTAAATGTCAAGCAACTCTTTTAATGTTTTGATATATTTGGTTATCTTCTAGATCTTACATTTCTCTGATGATTCTTTGGACTCTAGAGAAACCTTAACCTTGAGAAACAAAAACACTTTAGAATTTCATATTCTCCATGATGTTATCAGGAAATTCGAACATTTTTTTTCCTTTAACTAAGGAGAGGCATGTTTGAAATGCTGCAATATGTGTAGAAATTGTATTAATGTGTAAATAAAGTGTGAATAGTAGCAGCAGCAACCAAAAATATTACAGAAATAACAGGTAATCAATGGTTGAGCACACCATCACAAAGTAAAAATGTAAGCTGAATAGCATATAATCCATTAATTTTTCAACCTACATATATCCATGTCAAATACTCAAACACAGAATCCATATTGCCATGGATTTACTTTCAGTTATATATTCAACATTCAAGATACCTTAGCTTCCTAATTTGTCTTACTTTTTTTAAACTGATATGTTCTAATATATAACCAAACCATTGTCCTATCTGGATGCCTTCAACATGTTCTAAGTTCATTTGAGATGATTTATATGAGATTATTTGATGTCAACAATTTCTTATATGTATATATACCAACACAACAATCATTTAATCTTAACATGAAAGCACTGCAGGTTCAAACCCAATTCCTGCTGCGTAAGTTCATGTCTGTGTTAGTTAGCATGAGATGAAGACAGCAAGTTGCTGATCATCAATCAATGAAGTAAATGTCAAATATAAATATAAAAATCAGTTCCTACAAATATATGCGAGCAATGCAGCACAATATGCCTCTTAGTGGAATTCCCTGTTCCCATTGCATACATTTATGTTTAGTTTATGACACAAGCAATAGAGAATAAGGTTCGCAGACTCGGTACCGGAACCCATGCCCGTACCATACTGTACCGTATCGATAATAAAAAAATCAAAAAAAAATCCCATCTACCAGCACTAAAAAAAGAAAATCAGACCGAATCAAACCGAACCGGCCCTGAACCGTACTGAACCAGACCAAACTATCCGTTATCGAGCGGTTTGAATTGGACCGGCTCCCCGCTAGTATAGTTCAGTACGGAGTGTACCAGCCGGTTTGGACTGGTACGGAATATCATAGTAGAGAATGCATTTCTGCCCAAGTTTAATAGAATGAAGATAATTTGCTTATAATTATTTTGGGACGCAAATCCAAGATAAAGTAAAAAAGGCACTTTAAAGATGTCAAGAAATAGTTGAGCCATGTACCTCCCTGACAATGTTTTTGCCATGCAAAATTGGTCGCATCCCTGTCGATAGTTCTAGAAACACAACTCCAAGGCTATACACATCACTTTTGTCTGTCAACTTATGAGTTAGGAAATATTCTGGATCAAGGTAACCCTGCAAGTAAAAAGTATGTGTAAGCTGAACAGCAGCTAAAATTCCATTGACAGGGATCTAACAATGAAATCGATGCTATGAAAAAGGATTTTTATATCCTATCAATATGCATTAACTGGTAGCAGCTCTAGAATCTAAAATGTAAGCATATCGAGAAAAAATAGATAAAGAATTCATTGCATAAAACAGAGATCAACTTAACAAAGTTGCTACTTCATTCGAATATTAATTTCATCTTACCACACAATTACTGCACATACCAACATTTAACTGCACATTTGCTCTCTGATTACATGTTTGTCCATGTCTTAAAGTCTTCAAAAAACCATTCCTAAAAATTGAATGGGAGATTTAGTTGTTTAATATACCACTTCAAGCATTTTGGGCCTGATCTGTAATCTTTCCATAATTTACTAACTGTATTTTCTTAGACCACCTTCACATCTAGCTCAAGCAGTAATAACTCAGATAAGAGGCTTGCATCTACTTACCACTACTTGGCCTCTGAATTTGCAATGGAATTTCAACACCTGAGTAAAAGTGCAGCATGCCATTCAAAATCCTAGCTATGGTAACTCTAATACGGCAACCTAGCCACCTTATAGCTGAGTATACCAAAAGAGAGACAATCTAACAAGTTCCGATAAGCAAGCATTTGAGCTTTTTTTTTTTTTTTTTTAAGGGGGGTGGGGGAGGAGAGAGAGAGAAGCTCAATGAGTCCATGCATCACTTCGCTATCACCACACAAAAGTTTTATCTTCCAAAAGTCCTCCCTTTCATTTAATGATTCTCCTATCTTTGCCTCATTTTAAGTTATGATTGAGAAATAAATATCTATGTATCATAAACACATAGCAAAAAAATGTACAGTAAAATCTCTAGCATTTCCCATGTTGTGGACTAAAATTTAGCTATCTAGTCCTTCCAAGTTGACATTAATTGCAACAAATCAGGGAGAGGTAAAATCTGTTCTCTCAAATATATATATTCTGTTTTAACTTCTATATGATGTCCTCTACAAAATAATCGAGAGTATAAGTTTGAAAAAAATATCATAAATGCAATTTAATTGCCGACTTCATAGTGAACAAATGAGGGTGCAGGAAATGAAAGCTATAAAACATGAACCCAAACCCAATAAAAAAACCTATACAGGTGGAACGGTTGAAAACAGAGGCAGGAGACTGAAAGAGAGTTAACAGAAGGAGCAAGAAGGAATCTAAGAACATTCAATTTAAAGTACATTCTTGAAAGAAACAAGTTGAGAAGTGGGATTTTTTGAATAGTGGAGCCTAATAGATGAGACAAATCATACTTTCTAATTTTTATGTTTATTAAACTCCACTTACCCATTTATGGGCCAAATAATTTTGTTAATAAAAATAACAAATACAAAACAGTCCAAGCTTATAAATCACAGCATAGGTTCCATGATTCTATAGACTTAAGCAGGATAACATCTTTAATTTACTATTTTATACGTTATAATATGTTTAGTAGAATTCAGGTGTGCAAAGTTCACATGGCTGCTTCTTGGTTATGAGCACCTGTATTTCTAAAAAGACAGCCCAATAATCCAGAAAAGAAATATTATGATGGTCAAGCAACAATGCATTTTGAATTGCTTACTCAACTCTCCTCCCACCCCTGGAAATAAAAAAGAAAGAGAAAATAAAAATTCCTGTGGAATGGAAATATCACATTTCTACCTATTCCACAGCTTTTGATTAGTGAATCCTTTTCTGCACTAATACATAGATGAGATTTTCATTGATTTCTACATTCAGTATTTGGATTAGACACAGAAGAAAGATTTTTTTAGCTTTTGAACATTTATAACAACACAATATAACATGAACACTATTTGCTCAAAGCCACAACTTACTGGTGTGCCCTTGACCACAGTTGACACATGACCAGGTACGGTCCCTTCAACATCTGGTACTGGTGCAAGCCGGGAGAGTCCAAAATCAGCTACTTTGGCATTAAACTTGGCGTCCAACAATATGTTGCTGGCTTTGATGTCACGGTGGTATATAGGAGGGTCTGCTTCACTATGTAGATAGAGGATGCCCCTTGCAGAACCCAATGCAATGCGCAACCTCATAGCAAAACTTAAAGGCTCCTTTGATTTAGTAGCTACATGACAAAGAATATCGATTAGAATAGTGCTAATCAACAGAGAATACAGATTTAAGTAATCATTGCAGCATAAGTATCAAGGTTCATTTCTAAACACATTTTGCAATAAACTATGCAAGTAGCTAACCTTTCTACAATGATTTTCATCACTATGTACTGAGAATCTGACCTAACTGCATTAAAAAAAATGTCAGTGTTATGCTAATCCAATACATAGCATGAGAGACAGGTTTATTTTTTTATTTTTTAACTTTTTGTGGATTTCTGACCCTAAAATCTAAAGAACTTGTTTGAATATGATACATGGGTCACTCATCTGATCAAGATATTGTATAAGTTCCCCAAGGTAGTTATACATCCATAAGTGGTCTTTTGTTCCACCTAGAGTCATTATCTAAGGAGTCTGCAACTTAATGACTTCCCCTTTGAACTTTGAAGAGAACAATATGCACCAGTATAACATCATTTATTAGTTTTTTTTAATATATTTTGCCATTACCTTTTTTCTATGAAGGCTTCGAAGAATCCTGTAACAATTTCATTAATTACAAAAGCAGGTGGTAAGGAAACCTCACCTGCAACCGAAAGTTAAACACCTTGACAGAACCAACTTCTGAAAGGAGGAAGTGGAAGAGAAAAATTCAAAACAAGAAAAGTTACCTAGGGAGCACCAAATAAAGAGATGTTGGTTTGACACTTAATAATATAACATCCATTGTGAAGAGTAAGAGGTGTCCAAGCAGGCAAACAGCTCAAAAAGAAGCCTTATACTGAAATGTCAAAAAAAGCCTGCTGGCCTAAGTTTCATCCTGACTCTTTTTTATTTTTTGAACCATACTTTCCATATACTATGGTGTTGCTCTAGTACTCTTTAGAGACTGGTCATCCAATGTTAACTCCAGCCTAGCAGTTTTGCACTCGACTGTGTCCTCATTTCATTAGTCAATTTACATCATCTGCAAAGTACCATTGCCCTGCTCCTGATATTTTGATTAGGTTTCTTTATAACAAGTGAAAAAAAAAAATATAGGACCCGGGGGCCAGTCCTTTGTGTAGGCATATGCAACTAGAGATTCACTTATCTCACCATACTCCATACTTTTGCACCCATCATTGCTTGTTCATGAATGGCCACACTATAAAATTTTTCTTTTGTGTGCATCTTTCTCTATCATTCCTCACATAAACACATCTTAGTAAGGGAGAACCATCCAAAACTGCCTGGTTTGGGGCATGCCAAATTATACTGACGGCGGACTGGGATAGTTCTGGCATTCGAAACAAGACACCAATGAGGAGAAAAGGGAGAAGGAAAGAGAGGAAAAGAGAGAAAAGGGAGGAGGGAAGGAGAGTGAGACAAAGCCTCCGGAGGGCCGTAGAGGGTTGGAGGGCCAATGAGGAACGGGGAGGGAAACGAAAAGAGAGGAAGAGAGAGAGGGGGGGAGTGAAGGAGAGGGGTGACGGGGAGAGAGAGCCTCTTAAGGCTTGCCGAGATCGCTGGAGGGCCGGCCGATCGAAACAAGGTGGAAGTCCCTATTTCGTCTTCCCTTTTTTTTTTTAATATTGGATGAAGTCGGCAATAGGGGCTTTTGATATCCTTATATAAAAAAAAGAAGACGAAATAAGAGCTTCCACAATTGTTTCTATTGGCCGCCTCAAGCCCTCCAACGGCCTCGACGGGCCTCTAAAGGCTCTCTCTCCCTCTCCCCTCTCCTTCCCTCCTCCCCTCTTTTCCTCTCTTTCCCTCTCCCTCCCCCCTCTTCGCTGGCCCTCCGGCCCTCCAGCAACCTCCTGTGGACTTCAGAGACTCTCTTCCTCTCCCTCTCCTTCCCTCGCCCTCTTCTCTCTCTCTCTCTCTCTCTCTCTCTCTCTTTCCTCTCTTTCCTTCTTCCTCCACCCTGCTGTCTCGGTTCAAGCTTGGTAATTTGGTACAGAATGGTACGAGGACGTGCCAGACGGTATTGTGGGCGAACCAGTACGGCCCCCATACTGGCACAACGAACTTTATATCTTACAGTAAACATGATTGATGGTATGACCATAGACCATACATAAATTCTTTCTCATCCTTATTTCAATCAATTTTCTTGGAAAGAAAATTACTTCCGTAGTTTAATTTCATGGCACAAAACAATATTAGTTTTAAGATTTTATCTTTTTTATCATTTTAAGGATCTTATTAGTAAATTGGTTAACTTAGTTAGTCTATTCTCTCCTTGGGCATCAAACCTTAATCTAAGTCAACCTATTTGCATCCATTTGAATTGTTTGTTCTGTAACCAATGGTGGCACATATACACCTGCTTAATTATGGGCCTCATAAAACTAATTGTCTAGCTAACCTAACCTAAAAAATTTGGGTGATAACAATTCCATCTTTTCCTAGTCTCACAGATGTTGACAAAATCTTTGTGAACCTCAATCTTCAATGCAACTCATTTGATCAAAAACTAAAATTTTCTTTCCCATAATGTAGCTTCACCATCAATAAAGCCTTATAGATCACCATAAGCCGCATATTTTGCCTTACTAGTTTTTTGCCTCCCTATAGCTTTTTGTTCTTTGTATGTTTCCTCCAAACAATTCATCTCATTTGTTCCGTGCCATTTCTTCAAGCAGTTTTTCATGATTGCCTTTTTAAGGCTCTACACTCCACTAAATTTCCTTTATTATGTTTGGTTGTTCATAATCAGGCACTTGAAGTCACTTTGTGCATTTGGTTGCCCACGAAGTTGCCTGAGATGACACGAACTGAGATTCCATTCCAGGAGAAATTGAGCTCAATATTGCATTAAGTGACTTAGGTTAGTAGGGACTAGGGAGCCAAAGGCACTTCAATGAAGTGGATTCCTACTAAGCCCACTTAAAGCAAACCAAACATGCCTTGTACAAAAGCTGCTTACCTTTGAATTTGCAAGAACAACTTCAGAAATCCTCTTAGTATAATGTTTGTACTACAATATATTTGATGTTCTTCAGCTCCATTTTCCTTCAACAATTTCTCACTAGAACACATAATACTCCCTCCTCTTCCACCATCATATTCTTGTGCATCCCATAATTTAGCCCATCTTTATTGCTTCTAGCCAAGGTTCCATGTACTGGTACCACCTACCATCCCATTACCCTATTGTTATGGTACAATATGCCCAATTAGTACAGTACAATCCCCCTGTACCAACACACAGACAGAGACCTTTTTCTTATACCTAGCCATGATACCGACCAAAATCAAGTGGCACAGGTTGGTATAACATGAAATCAAGTGAACTTGGCAGTTCCACTCAATACAAATCAATTCAGCCCCTACGTTATATTGAATCTCAATAATGTACCAATATCTTACTAGTACAGTATCATATGCTTGGTATTGGGTTGTACAAGTTGGCAAAGTGAACGATGCTCAATGTTACCCGGGCACTCACATTTGACTCTAAAAATCTCCATTAGATATGTATCCAAGTCGAAAAAGAATCAGACACTTGGATGCTTATGAAGTTCTACGGTTGCCACTTTTAAAGATTGCCGAGTTGAACTCCAATAACAAATTTGACCTTCCATTTTCATGTTTGAAGTGAGTATTCTTTCTTTTTAGTAATTAGCCAAAGATGTAGGTATTGAAATAACTTTGGAAACATTATTTTTCTTATAATTTTAAGATAATTGAGAAGTTTGAATGAGAAATATACATATTGAAAGACCATAACAAACAATATCATCTTATTGTTTATTTCTAATATTTAGACAGAGAATATTAACGATATTAAATTATAATTTATCCAGCCTATCCTGTATATCCTTTTTCCCTCGTTGAATTAGACACCTAGATAAGTGTCCAAATCTGATTCTTGTATCAATGTCCATGCAACACTGACTATGCTCCTAGCAAACACATCATATACAACCAATCCATATTTTTCAGTTAGATCTTCCAATTTCTCCATAGTATCTTTGCATTTCTATCTTATCAAGGTTTTTGCCAAAAAAGGAATAGTCTACTTCAGTATGGTATATTGGAAATAGAATTTTGCCTTATTAGAGGAAGCGGAAGGCATGATTTTAAACAGAAAGGCAGCCTCAGTTAAATAAGGAGAAAAGCAGCAACTACAAGGAGAGATGGAGGTATAGAGCATAAGGGAATCCATGAAGTACAGAATACGGATGCAGGGAGCAACATCTCAAGCCATAAAAATGTTCTCAATTTCCCTTTGTTAAGGAAAGGAGTTAGAAAGCTACTTCCAGACCATCTTGGACCACATAGCTTGAAAGGTAACTTATTTTCTCAAAGTGAATCTAATTTACAATTACCTATCTTGTATAATTAGAACATAAACTAATGATATGTTACATTCCATAAACATTCAAAGGTAATATATTTACAAAAAAAAAAAAAAAAAAAAAAAATATATATATATATATATATATATATATATATATCAATTTGTGAAAGGGATTCTAATTTTTATTGTTTTTTATTAAGAAAATTTTTTATGTCTATGTGGTATTGTATGTTTCAATTCTTAATAATGCTTATTAATGCTCCCACAGCATTGACTTTTTTACTTATATTTATGAACTCTGAATAGGATATAGAAACTTCATAGAGGAGGAAGCTCTTATTTGGAAATGAATGGTAAAAAGGTTTGTATATATGGCAACATATGGTTGGGATAAGACCTTTTATAGCACTAAAGAGCCTTTCCATGTGTCTGAGGATTGTCACAATTAGTACTCATCATCATGATTACCAAACACTTCACCCTTTTTCTGAAGCGAGTACATGGCATAATGCTTTTCTTGGTATGCATTGATACGAATCAAAATTTCTTCGCGTTAAGTGATAATAAACTACATGTGTTGAAGCTGCTGAATCTGCAGAGCTAAGCCAAATGTTGAGTGGGTTCCATTATTGTCCTAATTCTAGGGATGTTATCTGATGGAGATGGAATGCCAATGGTTTATTCTCCAATAATTCTGCATACAAATTTTTACACAAGGGATGAGCATTATCTTCTATCGTTGGTGATCTCTGGAGCACTTATGTTCCAAGTAAACTCAAAGTCTTCTTGTGGGTTATGATTCACAACAACTTTCTAATGGATGACAATAAGATCAAGAGAAATTGGGCTGGACCACAATGCAGTGCAGTGTGTACTATGAGGGGGAAATAAGAGACAGCCAACCATCTGTTATTGCAGTGTGGCTTCTCAAGGTCTGTGAAGAAAAAGTTTTGCGCATGATGGGAGCATAAGGTATGCCTACTTCACCATCAGATGCTTGGGGAAGGGAAGGAAAACAAGATCATCAAAGCTGACTTAAAGCTGGAACATGGCGATAATTTGCATTTGCTGGCATATCTGGTTGGAAAGAAATGGAAAAATCTTCAGAGATGAGAAGCATTCTGGTATGGCCATAATCCACGGTGTATAAACACTTCTTAGGAGCTCTTTGTACTGGTCAAGAGGAAGAATTTATGTAACGTGAGGAAGACCTTTGTGAAGATGGAAGTATTTGTTAAACCTTCCTAAGAACGTCCTCTATGTGACTCCCCCTTCTTTCTCTCTTTTCTCCGCTCTTTGTACTCTCTCTGTTTCTAATAAAATTTCTTTGGTGCCTTGGCAACATTATGCCCTCAAAAAAAAAAAAAAAAAAAAAAAAAAAAAAGGAAGCTTATACAGTAATTCGGGTAAAACACTATAACAATGTTGTGCTGTAGAAAACATAGAATCAGCACATATGGCAATTAGTAAGAACAAGATGCAAGGTCTGCCATACCACACCAAACTAGGCGGTACAAGGCATACCATATCATACCGGTACACATTACGCCAAACCGGCCCTGTACTGACACAATAATAGGTGGGCATTAGTACGAGGCCTGGTACCAAGATGATGAACCTTGACAAGATAAGATTTAAAATATGCTAATTTTTGGTGTTCATATCAAAACCCCACATAGTTCATGGGGCACATCAATTAGCTAAAAAATTTGGAAATAAAAATAGATAAATTTGAATGCATCATTGCTAAATCATATTGTTGTTCTAGGATTTGTCCTTCCTAAATTTTTCCACTGCTTTGTCTTTGAGAGAATGTACCACTTATGTAACGATAAAAACCAAAAATGCATAGCCAGACAATATTGAAAATACGTAATGCTTACCGGAAAGGTGATCACGAAGTGTACCATTTGGCATGAACTCATAAACCAGCATCTGTGATAAAACAAATAGTTAAAAAAGAGAGGGAAGAACATTATAGTTGAGAAAAAAGGAGGAAAATCCCAATATTTTGCATGGGCTATAAAATGTTGCTGCCATAAGCCCATAATATAAAATTACTAAGACGATTTCCACCTTATCCAAGTGCACAGTTGAAGATTTTTGTACTAATTCTTAAAACTCAAAAATTTGAGAGAAATCAAAATTCTAATAGAAGTTGTAGGGAAAAAAGATGCATGATCTTTTTAATTGCTTCAAGGATGTTCAATTTACTGGCACTCTAACAAAACCTGTAAACAATAAAGTAATTCCACTGCGGTTTTGAGTCATTTCGAACACTGCCATATAAACTCCCCTTGACAGTCATTTTGCAGTAAATCATGCACAATTGAATATCCTTGAAATCTATCAAGCATTGTTGGAAATTAAGCACACTAATGAATTCTACTTCCTTTTGGGGCAATAGCCATAAAAAAATACAATTACAAAATATGCACTGCCGATAGGGGGGCAATAGCCATAGATGAACACATTGGGATCTAACACCTATCATGCAGAGTATGTACTATCAGGCATACTGTGAACTGGTGGGAGCTTGGTGTGCCTTGGCTCTGGTAAACCAGGCCTGAACTGCCCCTATCATGCTGGACAGAGGAGATTGAGCATGACCATGGGTGAAGCACTCAATACCAAGAAAGATACCTCAAAAGTTAGTGTTTTGCCCACCATTTCAAGGTGGGAGAAGGCCTGAGGGGTAATGAGAGTCATCATCCTTCAGTTTTTGAGCATGAGGAGCCAGAACATTTTTTCTAGCTAGGTAATGCCTACCCTACTCTTTTTTTTTTTTGGCAAAAAATCGGACCCTAAATCAAGAGAATTTGAATTAGATTATGTACTACATAATAAATCACATGCCAAATTAAGGATGAACGAGCTTTCACATAAAAAAAGCAATCTTAATAACATAATAGTCATGTCCATGCCACTTAATTTACTAAAATTTGGATTTTCAATCAAATGTCAAAAATACATTAGTTTGGGGTAGAAATACAATTACCATGTGGTATGTGAGGCCCAAGCCCTACCAACAACCTGAGTTAGGGATACAAGGGGCACCAAATACAGAATAGAATAATTCCAGCATTCAAATCAATAACAAACCATATTGTTGTATAAACTTAGCAATTAAGACACTAAACAACTCAAGAAAGAAAATTAAAGTTGAAGGCCATGGCATAGTGTGCATTATATACCGTAGCAACCAAGATTACATACATCCCCATGGCTCCATATATTAATCCTTGCTTTTAAAGGTTTCAAGTACCATGGCACAAGGACATACTATAATATTCACATATTGTCATGGTACATAACTACAAACGACAGTATGCCCCATATCTATACACAATTTATTGACATGTAGTGGTAAGGCAAGGTATGTACCACAATACATTCCATGGTATCCCCGGTTATGGACCAGCAAGATAGTGCAGCATGGTTGGTCCTTTAGACTACATTAACTACAACATGCTTGTGTAAAAATTATCACAAAGAAATTACATGACCTATTCATAGGAAAAATCATTTTGTGGACATGCTTTCCTCCATCCATTTAACAATTACTAACACTGTATTGAATAATTTGAAGCTTTCAAGATCAAACCCTCAAAAATAGAAAAGGTTATTACCCAGTTACTTTCCTGACATCCAGGGTTTCCAGGACCTAGACCCATGCCATTGCAGTTGTCAGCCCAAAGCTTTATCATTGCACCAGCAATGGTCCATCAAACCCTCAAATATGATAATAGAAAATCAAATGCACAACATTATACATAATGTTAGCATGTTTTGCACTTGATTTGAGAATGTGAAAGTGAAAATCATATGGTATAAAGACGATCTAGGATTAAGGTTGCTTATGTGTTAAATCATGGAGTTATTTTCAAGCATGGGAATTTGGAATCATATTTTATAGCATAAAATCAATGCTGTAATATTAGCTAAATATAATGAATGATAGTGCATAAAAAATGCCAGCCTAATATATAACATTTTCTTTTTCTGTAACTGCATGGTTCATCCATCTGGCCAGATGATTTCCTATATACCTACTATACTATCCTTTCAGAAAATCAATACACTTGATCTTTTCACTGATAAATATTTTCTTTAATACAATAAGTAATCTGATATAAGTATTTTTTGCACTGATAAATGAGGCTGGATACCAGAGATACACCTGTTCATCTTGTTCATCACAATAACCAGCCAAAGAAACCAGGTTTCGGTGATGCAACCGTGACAACAACTCTATTTCAGTGGAGAACTCTTTTGAACCTTGTAAAGATCCTTCCTCTGCTCGTTTGATGGCGACAAGTGTACCATCTTCTAAAATACCCTTATATACCTTCCCATACCCTCCCTGGCCAACTTGAGTCGAGTCACTGAAATTGTTTGTCGCTAGAGCCATTTCTTCAAATGTAAAGTATTTTACACCATCCACTTTAACTGAAAATTTTGACACTGCAAAAGAAAAAAGAATTTGAGATCTGGAAAAATGAATTAAAGTAGTCTGATCAATTTTAACTAATTCTATGCAGCATCCAGAGATTAGAATCATGCCATTTTGGAAATTCATTTCAATCCTCAAGCCTCAATTGACACCATGTTTTCAGTAACTGTTAGATACTTTATTCCTGCAAAGGGGATCTAAAATTTTGATACTTAGGGAAAAATACTAGCAAATTCCCATTGAGTGAGAAACCAATTTAAAATAAACTAAAAGATAATGGAAAGAATGTCATGCAAGGTTTGCGGACTTGGTACTAGAACCCGTGCCGGTTGCCGTATGGTACTGTACCATACCGTACCGTACCGATAATAAAAAAAATCAAAAAATCCCATCCACCAACACTAAAAAAAAAAAAAGAAACCGGACCGAATCAGCCTCAAGCCATACCGAACTGGACTGAACCACCCGATATCGGGCAGTTCGGGCCGATACCATACCGAACCGACCGGTTTGGTCTGATTTAGCCCATTTTTCGAAAATCCGGTCTGAATCGGACCGGTTCCCCACCAGAACGGTTTCGTAAAGGATGTACCGATCAGTTTGGGCCGGTACAGAATACCATGATGTCATATAATCTAGCTAAAACTTATGCATGAACAAAATCTTTTAGTTCTTGTTCAAGAAGTAAAAAATAATGAAAATAAAGGTTACTAATGCAACAAGCAAGCTTTTAGAACATATCAATGGCAAAAGCCAGCAACTTGAAATGGACAATCTAAATATCATGTTCTTGATTGGAAAACGAAAAGCATGTTCTACATAGCCATTCATTGTCCTGTTAACATATCCCTTAAATTATTCAATCAGCCATTTCAGGTACTTCCAAATTCTTAGATGAATACAGGAAATGATAAAGCACACAACCAGAGCACATGCATGAATATTACATTGGCTGGTTATGGTAGTGCAGTTAACACTATATAGTTGTTCAGGTGCAAATAGGTGTTAACAAGAGAAGAAAATACTCATATATCATTAGCTCCAAACGATGTTTCATGTTTCTATGAATCAAAGGAGACAGTAGATGGCACCTTATCAGTATGATTCAGCAGGAGAATATTGGGAAGGCAAGCATGCGTATTAGCTTTTACACAAGTGCAGTTAAGAACACACTCTAGCACAGTGCTCGCGCATGCTAGTAAGCAAACACAAAACTCAAAGGATATCACAATGAACAATATAGAATAGCTGATACTCCTCCCGCCATAATTGTGTAGGACTCTTACAAAAAGAAACTACGGGAAGTTATACTTAAGCTAATTCTTGAGTGTATACATAGTCTGAAAGATAGAATATAGAAGTTTCAGGAGCAAACAACTAGAATGACCATGTGAGTTGAAGAATCATCAAGTAGTCAAAACGAAATGTTGACCTTGAGCAAGGAAAAAGCAAGGCGAAAGACTAAGAACAAAATCAGGCCTCAATAGAACAAGACAACTTTGGGCATTCTTTAGAATTTATTTATTTCTTTTTCACTTCAGCATTTAAAAAGATACTGTTCATTTAAATAAACACACACACACACACACACACACATATATATATATATGCCTTGAGGGTTAATAAAAGAGTTGTTAGGTCATTTTTCACAATTGTTTTTTTTTTTAAAAAAATTCAAACTTACATGAGCGTCGTTTTGAAGCCACTTGATTTCTAGAGTGTCTTCTCATGATCAGAAAGGTAACCAACGTAGATAGAGTGCCTGCACCAGCAATTGCCCCAAGAAGAATGCCCACGACTGCCCCCTTGCTTAATCCTGATTTTGAAGTATTTGGAATCTCTGCAATAGCAATATGAGTTAACACCAGCTTTTACTCTATTAAAGTTGCAAATGTACATGTTCAGATTAGTAATTGCAAATGAAAAAAAAAAGAATCTGAAACTACTG
Organism: Elaeis guineensis; assembly: GCF_000442705.2. Taxonomy (NCBI): domain Eukaryota; kingdom Viridiplantae; phylum Streptophyta; class Magnoliopsida; order Arecales; family Arecaceae; genus Elaeis; species Elaeis guineensis. The sequence goes on from NC_025997.2 coordinate 123,295,653, forward strand.
TCTAAAAAATTGCATGACATTTTATGTTGGAAAAATTATGGACTCCTAACATTTGTTTTAGCAACTCCTCTACCTTCCTCAAGGAGGTACAGAGCCTTTGATTAATTTAAATAATATAACCTGCAGCATTGAAGAATCTGGAATTCTACAGTGGAAGATTAAAGAGATAGTCTGAATGGGCTATGTGAAAATATTCTCATACCATTTGAAAACCCTTTTATAGATTACAAGTATCAAGTATCTATTATTTGGGAAACAGAATGCCTAGCTAGTCAGAGGCATAATGCCAAAATGGCGAAGGATGGTTTGAGTACCAATATGGACAAATATCATTGGCTTAAGATATGCAAAATAAGGTTGCCTAGTAAAAGAAATATTTATAACAAAGAGAATCTCACAACCAAAAAATTATACAAAAATACCAAAGAAACCACTATGGGCTGGAATTGATATTAATTATACACAGTAATGGGCCACAAAGAGAGCAATCTTGCACCCATATGGATTCGTTTACCAGAAAGATAACAAAAATTAATCTTAGATGGGGGTGGTTTATTGGTGGACCAGGGACCCCGAGGAAGTATCTTCTAAACCATCTTGGAGATGAGGTCTATGTGGCTTCGGTGAGGAGCATCATGGCTCAAGTTACTAGAGACGGCTAAACCAAAAGCCAAGGTTTAAAAAGGAGAGTTGAAGGATATTGCTTCATAAGGTAGTCAGTACATCAAATAAAAAAGTTAGTTATTGACTTAGCAGATCTTATTCTGTGACTATCATACCTCAACTGTGAAATGGCGACATCATTCAATAATTCCCAAGATTTCTGAGTTCATGCTTATAAACAATTAATCAAGTTTTTTCCAAATTTCTCATGATTGATATGAGAACTTTTAGTCTTGGAAAAATTCAACAGCTATGTGTAAATAATTTCACTTTTTTGTTTCCTGATGTTCAAATTCATAATTTATTATATTTGTTGTTTTTAAGTTTGTCTTTGGTTTAAGAGAACATAGCACAAAAATTTTAAAAGAATAATGACAAATAAATTAGCAATTTTTATAGACATAAAATAGTGGAGAAAAAGAAAAGAAAGAATAGTTCAAATTAGTAAAATTTTGGAATGATAAGAATAGTGGTATAGCAAGCAGAAGTACTGCAGTAATGGCCATGGCACCAAAATAGTGAAAGTAGTGGCAACAGTGGTGTTAATGGCAGCAACTGTAATAGGAGTGACGTTAGTGACAATAATGTTGGAGTGTTGGAGAGAACAGTTGCAGGAGTAACATTGTTGGCAGTTATGTGGTGGTTGTCATAACAGCAAATGTTTGTGGAACTGGTGGCAGAAAACTAGAAATTGGCAGAAGATGGAGCCTTGAAGTTCTATTGTAGCATATTTCTCTCAAGATTAAGACTTGTTTGTTGAGGAGAGATGATTTGACGTGATATTCTATTATTCTTTGTTTTAGACTTTTAGTTTCTTCCAATAACCAAACAAAATAATTATATTCTCTTTTTGTCTTCAACCCTGAAATAAAAAACAACCTAAGCTTTTCTAGCTCTCTCTAAGACTGTTCTCACGATGAACTTTTCATTGTACAATTATAATTCTGATTTCATGTAAATATATTTTTATTTCCTTGGGGATTGATATACCAATCAATTTTTGTGGGTGTTTATGTGCAATTTATTTGTATGGTAATGAGGACATACCATAGGATCCCAGTGTGAAGTTGAGGAGCTCATATGGCCCAAAAGTATCTGAAAGCGTAATCTCCCATCCAGCAAGCATGCTTCTGATTCGCAAAATTTCGCTTATATTAAATAAACTAGAATTATCTGGATAAAACTTCAAGTACATGTTCAGCCTTGGTCCAGCCTCCCATATATATCTATCAATGTGTAATTGATAAAGAAACAAGTGAAGGAGAAAAGTCAGGTCAGTCTCAAAATCAGCAATATATGGACGAAAATCTGAGATTCCTGGACTTTTCAACCGATATCCAACTCCAAGAGGGACAGCGCATAAACAAGGTATAGGAGACAATGGGTTATATTCATAAGTTTTGTCCGTCGGGCAAGGGCTGCAATTTTTGTTAGAGTTTGTCGAGCTTCCAGAAGTCTGCTTGTCACCCTGAGGCTGACAATAGCGAACCATATCAGGCTGCTTTGTATTTGCACATACAGGATTTCCATATAGCCTGAGCATAATAATATTTAGATTATATGAGTTACGATGCCACTGTTCAAGAAAACAGTAAAATATGGAACCATAAGTTTGTGCCAAGTGTGCAAAAGTATATAAGCAAGCTACTTTTAGCGAAGAATCAAAGAATCAAATGGAGCTCATACATTTGAATGAGTTTACATTTTGCAGATGCAAAAAATCAGGAAGGTAGGATATATTTGTCAAGCTATTTCATTCAGTACCATGGCAAACATACTGCACCATGGGCTTCATCCCTAAGCTCAAGGAAGTGGTTCAAAATGCCAAATTTTTCATCTGGGCCAATACAAAGATCTCACTTTGTATAGGCATTGGTCAATAATGACTATATGAAATAAACAAAATATCATCCTCAATTAGTTGCTGTAAATTCTTATGCAGCCATAGATATCAGCTGATGGCATATAAGAATATTGGCCAATGTTATAGGAAAAGCGCACGCATGTGCGTGCAGTGCACGCGCAGAGAGAAAGAGAGAGAGAGAGAGAGAGAGCAGGTAGGCTTCATGCAGCAGCACAGCCAACAAAGGGGAAAAGCAAGAATAGCCATAATCTTGACAGAAATTTGTTATGATTTTATTATAATTTATCCAAAAAAACCCAGATTCAGTCGAGATATTAATTTTAGAAAACCTTGCACAATGCATAATTTGTTTAATCTGTTTTTTGTATGAATACACACTGCAGATATCTATTCACATATCTGCATGGTGCGCATGCTTGTCCCCATGAATATTAAAAAAAAGGCCTTCAACATTAAAAATGTACATACTTGCAAAAGAAATGATAAAATGAATGAAAAAGCTACAGGACATCCAAGCCAAAATTTAGATAAGGTAAAATTTGGCTGAATAGACAAATTATTCGTTCCTCCTATCATCCCAGAATAACTGGTTATCATCCAAATGCCTTGCCAAATATACCTTCATATTTGCATGTATGTACATACATATGAACATGCACATGCAAATGCAGATATTTCATAACAATAATAACAATGCATTCCTACAGGATTGTAATTAAAAGAAACATACAACACGGTAACATTCGCCGGAGGATCAAAAGCATCAGGTATACTTGTGAGAGAATTGTTTTCAAAATCCCTGAAAATTGAACACTTAGTGTTAGCTAGCTATTCATAAATATCAGTTCCACCAAAAGAGAGTTGCTGGTCAACATATCATACAGGAAAAGGGTATTATTTCCGCCGAAAGTGATATCCTGCCAAATAGAGGACGGAACAGAACCATTTAGTAGATTGTTCTGGAGAGACCTGCAAAAAGAAAAGGCTTACACTTTTTTTTTGGAAAAATGCGGTGTAGTAATGACACTCATGTGCATGAATCTTCTAACAAAGATCCTAAAATGAACATATATTAATGAATATCTTAATGCAGTAGACCATGACATGCCATGTCAGAGTTTAAAGGTATCCTTTTAGTTTTAGATCACTGTATTAGAGACTAGAGAGTATAGCTAATTCTAGAAAAAGGCAACAAAAATCCATTCACAGGCCTAGACATTTTATAATTACAAAATAATTGCAGGGAAAAGTAGGCTTACAATCTCTGGAGCTTCGGAAAACCTGAAAAGTTTGTAGGAATGGATCCACTAAGAGAGTTGTGTGACAGGTTACTGCAAAAATTTCAGAATATAATAGAGCCCAGAAATTTATCAGTTTGATGCAAATATCAGATCACTCATATTTGATAGGTCAATTTGATATGACCAACAGATCTGGAAAAAGCAAATGAAAGCAAAAGCAATTTGAGACTTATTTCTATCTCAAAGTCGAGAATTCTTACATTGTCGTCATATCGATCGAAAGCTTATAAGATGGCAAGGGTCCGTTCAACTGGTTCGAACTAAGATCTCTGAAATATGAATACCATCAATTACTCAATAACCATCAAACTAATCAAAATGACAAAAACTAATTTATACAATTAATCCTGAAGAAATCACAACAACATTCCACATTGCCTGGACCTGTGATATGAAGAGTTGAGGTGTCCAGGAGAATCAACATGGCAATCTACATGGAAACCAACATGGTGACACATCTGTACTTTACACATACCTCCATTCATTTATACATGGTTGTGCACATATATTGTATAGCTATACATATGACCTACCATGCAGCTTAATAGAGCAATGAGATTGATGCTACAGATGTCTTGAAGTGCTTTGTATATAGCTTAATATCCAGCTTAATAACAAATAACCATTCGTGTCTCCAGACGCGACACATCTGTCTTAAAGTGCTAAAATCTGTCGTAGAAAGATGGTACAATCATGGCTCAATTTTAAGATAGCTCCAAAGAGCATCGTTTAAGTTTCTTAGGGTGCCACTGACACACTATCAATAAGTAATCTGCACATCAAGAAATTTTGAAATTCGAAATGGTTCATACTTCATAGTTTCATACTTACAGGTAGGCTAGGTGAGGTATCTTACTCAAATCTGGAATAGATCCTTGCAAGCCACAGTTCCTAAGACTCCTGGTAAAGAGGAAAACAATCATTCCTTTTCAGTCAATTTCTTGATTTAGTCTATAAGTTACCTTCCTATGAAAAAATAACATATTACAGTAAAGCATGAAAAGCCATCTTTTTCATGTTCTAATATTGCAACAATCACCACATGCACAAATATTAATGGAGAAAAAGTGAAAACTCCAAAAATAGAGGGACACATAGACATCATCACTGAGCACAAATCTCCAAAATATGACACAAAGGCAATATCATCATCAAGCAACAATTAAATCGCACTTGCTAATCAACCGCAATTCAGAATTTGTGAGGCTAGGATGAAGAATAGGAAAGAAAACAGACACATACAAGCAAGATTGTCAAATACAATCACTTAAATGCTAAGTGACTGATAAAGAGTCATCTACCACCAAAGTTATAAATGATACTCAAACAAATAGTCATGTTGTTTGGTTTTATTTAAACATGAGTTAAAAATGATGAAGGTCTTGTTCATCCATAAAAAACAAGGCAATCTACTGGTTGGATGGAATTTGATTCCATATTAGTAGATATAGTTGCCAATCTGGTATCTAAATTCCAAAGTATTTACCACCACTGCACAATGTTATTTAACAGACAGTCCTTTAATGGCATTACTTAACATGTTCTTCATGAAAGTATGACAAAGCAAGATCCTTCATCTGCTGCCTGCAGCGTGGAGCAAGAGGTCATTGCTTTCTTGCCCAGAAAAAAACTAATTGAAATGAGAGACATTGGTTGGCTGGCATTCAAAAATCAGGGATAGCAGCATAAAGCCCGCATCATGAAGTTAGCAGGCACAGCTATTCAAGATTCAAATATTCAGATGATTCAGAGGCCAAATATCAGATGCATAATGGAGTATTGGTAAAATATAATGCATTGTTGATTGCTAAAAGTCATAATCAAGATGGTGCACAATCTAGAACCAAGTACCCAATAGATAATGGGGAATGCTTCTAACATAAATTACTGGACAATCAGTTCTATTGAACCCAATTAACAATTGAGTTAGTCCCTTAAACCAGACATCTTGAGGAGGAGCTCACTGCGATATACTTTTAAATGCTCATGAAAACTGGACTGAGGATATTACTAAATACTAGGATTCTTTTCCTCAAATAAATAATGACTTCATATTTACTTTTCAATATAGGGATGGAAAAGATGTGTCTTCATGGCTATATATTCAAGATGGAAGAATACAAATCTAGTTGGTTGGTAACTTTCTTACAGACATGCCTCAAAGAACAAATCACAGGATCATATGTTGTTTCATCTATTCCAGCAGCGACAAAGTTGATTTTCTACAGAAGGTAGGTTTGAAGAAGCTTCTTTCTATGGAGCTAATGAAAAGGAGGCACACCTACTTTCTGACAGAGTGTCCAAGCTGCAAGGCTTCCCTGGAGGACCAACACTCCCTACTTACAGGCAAATACTAAATGCCGGCTGGGAATTCTTTATTTATATTAATGAAAGGAGGGAGAATCATGTGATATTGAAAAATGGTTATTGCTTATGCTAGCTGGCTTTATTTTATTTTTTATAGACAAAGAGGATTCCGCCCCTTCATATATTCCATAAGTAAATACATCCTGGAGCGGCTAACCAAGAGAGATTGGTGTCAGAAAATCTTCAGTCCATGGGATGGACACATCATTGCTGGATGCTCCAAGGCCTGCCAACTAGTCTGCTCCTTATTTCACTTCAAAGTAGGTCCTAGAGGCGCAGAACTTGGTAAGCCTCCAGAATAACCACAGAATATCATCAAGAAATGGATGATGCCTTTTGTAGAATGCCCACTCGTTCTTAATCCACCCAATAACAATGGAGGAATCTGCTTCCATGACATCGGGAAGGTATTGAACTTAAACTGAAAACTCGAAGGAGGATGGATCATGTCGACACAACCGATCATGGCAGGGTAGAAACCCCATTATGGCATGAACGACACAACGGCAGATGGTAGTTGTAAAAGGAGCAGGGGTGGACACTCTCTTCCAAGGCCGAAAACACCACTTGGGTGGCCACTCAAGGATACAGTTCTCACATTCTCACTTACAAACCCTTAGGAATCCACCAAAAGAGAAGAGAGAGAGAGTAGAGAAAACAAAGAAAGAATAATTCCGGCAAAAGAACTCTCAATAATCAATAACTCAAAGATCTTAAGGATGATTACAGGAGGAGCCCAGAGAGGGATATTTTTATGGGTAATACAAATACAAAGGGACTCTTTTCTTCAACTTTCCAATATGAAATTCCAAATCCTATTCTAACTTAAAAAACCTTAACTATGAACTTTCCTAATAGCATCAAAACTTCTCAAAAAAAAAGTTTACAAAAATCAAAACTCCCTAGAATTTACTAACATCAAACTTTCCTAACTAAGATAGGAATACCCATCAAAAACTAGTTGTGTTCCAAAACCTGTGTGTACGAGACTCATGACCTATGTGGCCTAAACTCACAACCTGTGCAGCCAGGACCTGTGACTTAGCACTCCAGCATCATACTCCCCCTATTAGAGAATGACTCGCTATCGAGTCTAGGTCTTCTTGGTCTTCATAGTAAGGCAATAGGTCAGTTATGTTAGATATTGCACACATTCCATAGCCTATAGGAAGTTCAATTTGGTAGATATTGTCGTTGATGTGCTTCAAGACCTTGGAAGGGCCATCAATTATTTTGTTGCATGGTGTTCCGGTGGTAGGCCGCTCTGTAGAGGAATTGAGATTGGGTAACGAGCATAGAAAGCTGATATAGTCCTCAAAGTCTGATAAGAAAACAAGATCTGAGTCCAATGCAGCTGAAGGATTGATAAAACTAATGCTAGGGTCAAACAAAGTGGAGAGATATAGGAAGTACAGCTTGGGGTCCTGCGATAAGATAGACTGCCTGCGGTCAACGTGCTTGGTGGTGGTATGGCAAAGGCAATCATGGATAGCATCCACCACGAGTGGGCTTGCTTGATGAGCTGATGTATCATGGTCTTTCCAGCATTAGCCATGTTGCGCAGAATCTTCAAGTTAGGCTCATTTAAAGCATGGAACGAATTTAGAGATATTAAAGACCACCGAACTGGAAGCACATCATCAACGATATTTTCTGCACTGTCTGAATAGGTATTCTGAACAAGGTTACACTTTAAACTGAGATCTTCATTAGTCCTATTCCTTTCAATAGAAGCAGCAGTCAAGAGCTCTTTTTTCATATTCTTCTATTTTTGTTCTCTCTAACCGATGGACGTTCACTTCCAGTTTGTTTATCCCCGCTTGAGTTGTCATCAACCACATCTTCATCAATATTCCTAATTGATCCACATGTTTATTGCATAGAGGATGGCAAAGCACATATTGAGTTTTGGATCCATGGATACTGCAACATCGTCTTGGCACCCAATCTTTGCACTGCATCCTTTTTAAAACATGGACAAAGAGAGTCAGTACTGTCAGGCAACAAGATCACAAGGAGAAGAAATTGGAGATTGTGCATGAGAATATGCCGGTTGTAGCACAATTTCAAGGCTATTCTTGTTAGAAGTAAACATTGCTGCACCAAGATGATGAAAAGGTGATTGTGGAGGAAAGCTTGTGTTGTTTAATGATTCTGCATGCCATGGAGCTAATTGGTACTAGGACACCTTTAGCTTTTCCTCATTAATGATGAGGTTCTCCTATTGTGCTGCTTGCAATGCATATATCCAGCAATTGATGCAGCATGAACCAATTCTATTTGAATTTCATGTGAAAGTAGATCCATAGAGAAAACTGATCTTTCTGCATCATCTTGGTTATCATTTTCCAGCAGGATTGGATTGTGACCACCATTGCTGACCTCAAAAAGAGAAGAAAAACTTGAAGAACTGAAAGGGTTGGTACAAGTAGAGATGCCTGGTTACAAGAGTCTGAGCAATCGAAGCATGGTACTCATAAAAAAATAATCCATTAGATCCATCTCCGCAGCGGTATTTGAGAGGGCTCTTTATGGTAAGCTAGCCATTAGAAGAACATTATCTTTAATCATTGAAAATTTCTTCTCAACTCCACAGAAATCCAAATTCAGAATAACCTTTCCATGAGAAGTGCATTTAGTGAAAAAGATGTTGTAGCCTAATCGATCTTCTTGGTCAGCTACCACGGTAATATTAAGGCTGTAGTGTACCACCAAGGCTTCACCTTGATCGGTATACACTAGCTCTTCCTCACTCAGGCCTTCTTCATCCCCACTTGACTGGCTGATCTTCTTCCTCTTTGTGCACGATTCTTTCTCCAGCAAAGTGATAAGCTTTCTATTTGGATAGTCGGTTGCAATATGCTCAAAACCTTGGTACTTAAAACACTTGAAAGCAAGGTTCGTGGACTCGGTACGGGTTTGTACTGGACCAGACCGACGTAAACCAACACAGGGAAAGAAAGCGAACCGGGAGGAAAAGAGAGAGAGAGAAAAATAGAGAGAGGGGGGAGAAAAAAAAAAGGAGGGAGGGGAAGGAGTCGGAGGGGCCACCGGACAGCCTTCGACTGGCCGTCATGGTTGTTGGATGGCGCAGTCCACACGTACGGCGCCGCAGGTGAAACAGGAGCGATACCCCTTGTTTCACGAGGCTTTTTTTTAAGAAGCCGAAAAAACATGAAGCTGGCAAATGGTTTTGCCGGCTCATTGTTGTCTTTTTTAAAAAAAATCAAAAAAATGAAGCTGGCAAAATGATTGCCCGCATCACTATTCATCACGTTTTTAAAAAAATGCGTTGAAGAAATAGGGGTGATAGCCCCTGTTCCGCAGCCGCGAATTCGTCCGCATGGTTTCCACCGGCCGGTGGCCATAGCGGCCGCCCAGCAAGCTCCGATGAGCCCTCTAGCGGCTGTGCCTCCCTTTGGTAAGTCACTCCCCCTCTCTCTTTTTTAGAAGTCCTATCGGGAGAATCGAGCCGCGGAAGCTTCTGCCACCCTCCAGTGGCCACAGCGAGCCACCACTAGCCTCCGATAGCATCGTGGTCTCTCTTTCTCTCCTCTTCTCTCTCTCTTCCTCTCTTTTCCGCTCTTTCTCCCTCGACGCCGACGTGTGCCGCTTTCCAAGCCGAAACCATCCTGATTCCCCATCGGTCCGGTTCGACACATCTCAAACCAAAGCATGCTGAATCGGTACCGCCGACCGTATCGGCCGACCGGCGGTATGATTCGGTACGGTTTCGTACCATACCAAACCGACGAACGCAAGCGGACTCGAACCGGAAGAAGAAAAAGAGAGAGAAATAGAGAGAGGAAAGAAAAAGAAAAAGGGAAAGGAGCCGGTGGGGCCGCCGGACGGCCTCCGACTGACCGCCGGAGGGCGCAGTCCGCGCATGCGGTGCAGCGGGCGTGAAACAGGGACGTTGCCCCTGTTTCACGAGTTTTTTTAAAAAAGATAGTTTTAAGTGAAGCCGTCAAATAGTTTGCCGGCTTCATGATTTTTGTTTCTTTTTAAAAAAATTCTTTAAGTTGGCAACGCAGTTGCCGACTTCATGAGTTTAAAATCAAAAAAAAAAATTTGAAACAGACGATCGTCTGTTTCGAAAAAGGGGGCGGAGCCGCGGAGCCCCTGTTTCGAAAAAGGGGGCGGAGCCGCGGAGGGGCTCCGCCCGCTCGACCGCCCTCAGGCCGTCAACGTCGGCTCGCCGGCCACCGGGGGCCTCGCGACGGAGGCACTATCCATCCGGTAGGTCCCTTCTCCCCTCGAGCGCTCTCTCTCTTTCTCACTCTCTTGAAAGCCCTATCGGACGATGCGGGGCTCGGAAGCCCTATGACGGCGGTAACCGACCACCACCGGCCTCCGATGGCTCCCACCTCCTTCCCTCTCCTCTCTTTCTCACTTTCTTTTTCCTTCCATACCGCCGGTGTACCGAATTTATCAGCCGAATCGTACCGGTTCCTCGTCGGTCCGGTACGATACGGAGTATACCGGCCGGTTCGGCATGGTATGGCAAACGCTGTCTCGAACCATCCAGTTCGGGACGGTTCTGAAAACCTTGCTTGAAAGGGTTGGAGGCGATGTTGGAATAGTTGAGGTTGCTGAGGATGCTTGTCCTTCTGAGATGGTTGGGACATGCTGGTTTTAAAGGGTGTTGACGTTTCCAACATGAAACTCTCCCAATCGAATACTTCAACTCTACACCTTAGAAAGCGCAAATTATTTGTTCTTGTTGCTGTTTCTCAATTTTTGTTGTCGATCATATCACGTCGTTCAGCGTCCAATAGGATTGAAGTTGCATGACTTGCTCTATTTCAAGCTTCAATCCTTTAGGATATCGTACTATAGTTTGCTCTTCAAGCTCCTTAATGTCCCACATCATGAGAAGTTGCTCAAATTCTATTATGTAATCTTCTACGATCATGTTGCATTGTTAAAGATTGTAAATTTAAGAAATTTATTCTGACAATAATCTTCAAGTAGGAACTTACATTTGAGTTCGCAGTGCATCTTGTCCCACATTCCAATCTTGCTATGTCCTTCATGCTCACATTGTTGCTTTAGATTTTTTGACCAAATTGATGCATATTCTTGGAGCTTGATGGCAATAACTTCACATGTCAATCGTCAGAAACTTTGTTAAGTTCGAAAACTTGTTCAACAATGTGAATCCAACCAACAAACTCATCAAGTTGCAAGCGTTCTTCAAATTCAGGGATGTCTATTTGGATGCCAAGGCCACGATGGTTGCAATGTGGTCTTCATTTGCATTGACAATGGTTATCTTCTTCGCTAGATGAAGATGCTCTTCTATTGTAGAAAGGATTGAAATCTTCCATGTCTTTGTTGGAACACTCGCTTTCATCTTCAAAGGGTGCTCTATCAGAGTAGTGATTGGAATCTTGAGAATGATAGCATTCACGCCACTCTTGCATTGTCAAAGCCACTGATTTTCTTCTTGAAGTTGTTCAAACTGGCAGCACAATTCATCTAATTCTGTCTCACAAATCTTGCTCATGTTCAACACACTCTTTGATGTTGTGATGACTAGGCAACATCTTGAAATTATGCTCTAATATTGATGCCGGGGAGGTATTGAACTTGAGTTGAAAACTCGGAGGATGGATGTCGACACAACCAATCATGGCAAGGTAGAAACCCCACTATCGCATGCACAACATAGGGGTGGACTATAGTTGGAAAAGGAGTGGGGGTGGATCACTCTCTCTTCCAAGGCTGAAAACACCACCTTAGCTGGTCACTCCAAGGGTACAACTCTCACACACTCGCTCACAAACCTTAGGAATCCACCAAAAGGGAGGAAAGAGAGTAAAGAGAACTAGGAAAGAATAATTCCCACAATAGAACTCTCAATAATCAATAACTCAAAAGATCTTGAGGATGATTACAAGAGAAGGCCCACTAGGGGTATTTATAAGTAATATAAGGGGACTCTTGTCTCCAACTTTCCAATGTGAGATTCCAAGTTCCATTCTAACTCGAAAAATCATAACTACTAACTTTCCTCGTAACATCAAAAGTTTTCAAAAAGAATGTTCACAAAAATCAAAACTCCCTAGAATTTACTAACATCAAACTTTTCTAACCGAGATAGGTAATAACCAATCATCAAAAACTAGTTGTGTCCCATGAACTACATGTACGGGACCCGCGAACCGTGCGGCCAGGACTCATGACCTGGCACTTGGACATCATTCCATCAAACTGCTAACGTGATCATGTATCTAATAGCGGTATAAAACCACCTACATCATCACACAGAATGCAATCCTGTTTGACCAAGGACTGTATCATACATAATCTTGCATGGAAAGACACATTGGAATTTGCTAGGAGAATGCTTAAGAAGCGAAGTAACAATAAAATTGCAGCCACAAGAATGAGCAAGTGGCTTGTTGCGTAATTCACAAATTGGATATATTAAAATCAATATGGATGACGCCTTCAAAGATAGAAGATCTACCGTTGGAGTAGGAGACCTTATCAAGGATGCAAGCAGGAACATCAATTAAAATGGTCTAAGAAGAGGTTGAATGTTGAAGTTGGCCTTCCACAGCATGATAATGGATAAACAATCAGCACCTAACCACCGAAAAGAGTCTAATATGATGTCAAAAGGAGGGAAGATGAAAGGTGCAATGAGAGAAAGATGCAAAATATAGTGGGTACGCAAGAAAAGAGTAGATGCAAAGAGAGTAGATGGGTGAAGCAAGGTAGGAAGAACAAGGTAGAATATACAAAAAGGTAGGCAGGGACAACCTAGAAAGGAATTTAAGTTCTAGAAAGGATTTAAGTTATCAACATACCACTGAAATAAAACAAGAAAAGATTTTAGACCTACAAAGTGCACCAACTTAAATCAATGCATCGTCATACAATAGCATTTTTGGATGTCAAAAAATTGCAAAATGATGCACATATAAATGCATCTATTTAGATGTCTACCACCTAGTATTTTTATTATTATATAATTCTTGAGCAGGTGCCATACATCACATGTTTCTTCCATCTTTCCTTTTTGCTTCTTCTTCAATTTACCTCTGGGAAAGGCCAATAGATAGGGATGCCTTGACCTAGTGTGGCAAGACCCATTCTCCTTGAAGTGTGATGTTGGAGAAAGGTCCTCTCCTAGGCTCTTTAGAGACCAGTGGTAATCGCATGCTTCTTCCGTGTTAGTTGGGTCGACAGATTGTAGAGGTCCACATATGCATTATGTGGAAAGCCTTCATTCAAAGCATAGAGGGTGTTTCACTTGTATTTGACACTTAGATGCTGCTAGCAATTCACATTTTTGTAAATGGATGGATGCATATTCTAAACTCCACTCCTCTTCGCACAAGAAAGAACCCATCCACCTCTCTAGCCCTAACAAAGTTTTAAAAGCCCTTGTGTCGAGAAATGGGTACAAGTACTGTGCCAACTTCAGCATTGTACCATATCTCAACTACTGAGATGTACCATATGATAATGTGCTAGTATAGGGCATGATACCAAAACTTAAAACATTTGTCCTAATACACGGGATGAAGAAACTAAGATCTTTGATGCAAAAAACAAAGAACAATGAAGCAAGAGCAAGGTTTGCCAAATCAGTACCGGAGGTCGTGCCAACTGGCTATTAGTTCGATATGTACCAAAATGTACTATATTGACCCAAGGCATACTAAAACCAAGGGTGGGGGGGAAGGGAGGAAGAGGGGGAGAGGGATAAGGTAAGGGAGGGAGAGGGGAGGGGGAGAGATAGAGGGAGGAATGGAGGGACAAGTTTACCTCCGATGTCATTGACGTCATCATAGGCAGCATGCTTTGAGAGAAAGAAAGAGACACATGGTGGCCCATGATTGTCATTGTTGACGACGGCAGCAGTGATGACACCATAACTCTAGTGTGGGAAATCACCAGAGGGTTGAGGACTTGCAACTCGCGATAGGCAAGGAGGATTGGGAGAGAGGGGAGAGGGGAGGATCAGGATAGAGGGAGAGAAGGGAGAGGCAAGAAGGATGGGAGGAGAGGAGAGTCGTAACTCACTTAAAAAGGATTGAATCTAGTTTGGTCCGAAACAGCCTAAAATGGTTTGAAATTGGGTGGAACCAAATAGTTTAGGCTGATTTTGACCTAAGACCAAATCAGCTGGCTAGCCTAATATAGTATACCTCAAACCCCCCAATTCGAGACGATTCAGCGGACCCTAAGCAAGATCTTATGATGTCCAAGCCCAACATTTCTAATTATTGGCATTTGGATGCATGAATCAAAATCCAATGTTAAATTGGAAGTATTTTGGCTAACACATTAACAAACTTAAGTTTATATTGCAAAGCAGAACCCCCTTCTGCCATATTACATTTAAAAAGCTTAAACCATTAGAAAGTCATGAACCTAAACTAACAAGTGGCCCGAATGTAATTAAAATTAATGGATACATAGTTTCTTTTGGCAAATGTAGATGTTATGAGCAAAATTTTCCTTATTTATCTAGTTATCTTACACAACATGGTGCAACCATTGGCATGGAAATAGACAACAATCGGAATCAATGGCATTTGCAGCCCAGAGGATTCTTCCTTTCACTGCTCTTAGCTAATGAAATAACTTCTAAAAAATCAGGAAGTCAGAGTTCTTCACAGCCAGAATTTAAATTTTGTGTAATCATTCTTTGTTATTGTCTATCCATATTTCAAATTTCCTTATTTATCTAATTATCTTAGACAACACGGTGCAACCACTGGCATGGAACTAGACAACAATGGGAATCAATGGCATTTCCAACCCAGAGGATTCTTCCTTTCACTGCTCTTAGCTAATGAAATAACTTCTAAAAAATCAGGAATTCAGAGTTCTTCGCAGACAGAATTGAAATTTTATGTAATCATTCTTCATTATTGTCTATCCATATTTCAAATTTTTAAAGACAAACCTACAGGAGAAAAAATTGCACTTACAGTTTTAAAAGTGTGGAAATGTTGCCGTAAGAAGCTGGGATTGAGCTGCCACTGAAGTTATTATGATCGAGCTGACTGCAAATAATTAAAAAAAAAAAATGTTATATGTTAAGTCAGCACATATAAGCATCCAGTATGTCTGTCTCCATATGTGTGTGTATGTGCACATGCAGGGGAAGGTGGGGTGACACACAGCAGGTGGTGGGAAGGAGTCATCTGAACTCTCAAGGATCCATCAAATGGCATTGGAGTAGCAATCACTTTTCAACAACCAACATAAAAGTCCGAACATCGAGCAATCCAAATAGTTGCATCAAAAGACTAAAGCTCTCCAGAATCCAAAATAGCTTTTGTATTTTGTATGAAGAAACTTAATTCATTAAAAAGAACCACAAAATAGATCCAAGGAGATGTTAAGGAATAAGGAATGAAAATAAGTGTTTAGATTTAGCTTATTTAATTTTTCATCAATTTATGACAAGAATACATGTGGCTCGTGTGCAGGGTTATATGTTAAAGAGAGTACTAGAAGTGGTCAGAAACTTCCAAGGAGTGATAAGATTGAGTAGTGAAGGACCTGAAGGTGACACAAGGAGGTTCCTGAGGTGATGAAGGGGTTGAGGTGTAGAATACATAGGAATAGGATAAGTATATACCTTTAATATAGAGCTGCTTACAGTTAGCATCAGCTTGGTAAGACAGGGAAAATAGTTGAGAATATTCTCATGCATAGAGCATGAGGTTCCTATTGATATCTAAATGCTTGCACAGGATTTGATAACTGGAATATAATAAAGAAAAAAGGGTGAGAATTTTAGAGTGCTCTGATTTCTGGAAAAAACCTAAATCATAGGTTTTATTCTTGCTCAGCATATAAAAGTGTAAGCCAGATCCAAAGGCAATGTGTTCAGTAGGAAGCAAGAAGGAATAGAGGATGAACATGAGTGAAAGATTATCCTTTCCAAATAGCACAAAACAGCAACCAAGGTGGGAGACCATCTAAAAGTATGTGGAGAATTCAACGTGAAAATCCCAGAATTGCATAAATTTAGTTAAGCTGGCTAGTCTCAAAAATAATTCCAATAACAATAAATAAATTTTCCAAAAAAGGTTCAAACACCAAGTTCCCAGAATTTTGACACATAAAGTTTGGCATCAGGTGCTTATGCTTTAAACTGAGCTTCCATTCATATAATTTGGAATTTAATAATTTCATATTAAGTCTGTGACAAACTAAATCAAGAGCAAAAGGTCTTGCTGACTGGTTAAGTTGCCTACACCAAATATCCAAATCGTGCTTCTTGGAGAAATTTTGGCAAAATCGGTTGTGCCTTTAACTTCATTGGGTTATTATTTTTTGTAAAATGTCAGAACCTAATAATTTTAAAGAAAACTTAGTATATGCAAAGATAGTGGCTAATCTTCTTCTAGCACAACAACACTTCTAGTGTGTTTCAGAGAGTCTTTAATACCTTAAGGGAATGGCCTAAATGCTACTTGTGATATAATAATCTAATTTGGGTCTGTTCTTATATTTATCCTCGAGGGTTATGTTGTTCAAGTAGTTGCATTGATTGTGCCTATCTTTTGTTCTTTCGTTTTTTATGTTAGTTATTTTCTTTTGGGGGCAATTCAATTAAGTTTCTATTTTCGGTTTACATTTTTTTTTTCTTCCAGATGTCTGCCAAACCAAAATTCTAATATGTAAGGTCAGGTTATTGGATTTGGAGGTAAAGCTAGATGCTTCTCTTTGTAAAGCACACACTTCCATTCCCTAATAAAATTATGGCACTGGCATTTTAACTTCCCCATAAAGCAAGGCAGGTTTGAATTCTTGTGGCAACCCCCATGTTGTTCACATATCAATACAATACAAGATATTGTATGCCTCCCGCATCTACTCATTCTTTACCGAACTAGTCATAACCCCTTGTCAATAGGGGTTAATATACAGATTGTGATATGAGTTGAGGAATTATGGTGTAATTGAGATTTCATACCTTAGAAGCAAGACAACTATATTAAAGAATCATGGTGGAACAACACAACCATAGCCATCAAGCCTGGTCCTAAGTCCTAACTATTTGGCATCCATAGTGGGAGAAATTTTAAAAAAAAAAAAAAACAGATGAACAAGTAACAAAGAAGGAAAAAGGAATAGGTGACCAATTAGGTAAAGAAATTTGAAAAAAAAAAATGAACAAAGATAAAAACAGAAAATTCTTCACCTTTTAGCATAATAAAGATAAAGTCAAGAAAAGATTCTGAAGAAGAAAATTTAAGAAACTTGATAATATACCATATAAATGCTAACTAAAAAATTGAGAAAAAAATATATAATTGAAGGAAAAGCATACAATATAAAATGTCATATCATTTGAACATTTTCATAACTGATATGTTGATTGGCCAAAAACCCAAAAGGTCGTATGCAACAACCTAAAAAGAGGTCATAGACCAAAAAATTATTATCAACAGATACAAAATATCTTTTATTGGAGTGGGAAGACTCATATCAGTGAAACATTACCTAAATTAGATGTGATACAAATATGTTAGTGAAAATTAAGTGTGTACTGTAGAAACTGAATGTGGCAGAATCATCATGTTTCTGAAAAAGTAAATTATAAAATGTTAAACATCTGCTCAAAAAATAAACTTTTTGTGCAATTCAAATTTTGAATAGAAGTTCCTATGAAAAAAGGACTGATAACTCATTGCTTATAAATATAGGAACAATATGTAACAGCACATATAAACAAAGATTAGCTTGTCAACTGAAGCAGCATTTTTCCCTAAATGAATTCAAGGACATACAGAATTTTCAGACTTGGCAGCTCTGCAAATTCTGAAGGAAGATATCCAGATAAGTTGTTGTTGTCCACCAGGCTGCAAAAGTTCACAAAAAGAAACAATAATAAAGATACACATAAATTTAACAGCATGGCCCACCAAAGAGAAGGAAATTAAACAGCAACATACTCACAGGTGAAAGAGAATAGGTAGTTGGGACAACTCATGTGGAATTTGTCCACTTAATGAGTTATTGTTCATGTGGCTGCAGGTAAATGGAAAGAAAAAAAAACCAGGTAGCTTAGAAAAATAAGGGCTTCTTCACAACTAAGAGCAAGAATGTGAATCAAAACCAACTTACAGATGCTTTACACGGCTTAAGTTTCCAAAAGATTTAGGTATCGGCCCTGATATTTGGTTCTCATCAATTTGTAATCTGTCTAGATTTGAAAGGTAGCCAATCTCTTCAGGTAAAGAACCAGATAGTTGGTTACCATTCAGAAGCCTGCAAGTACAGCACATCACGCAACTTATCAGCAAATGAGTAGTTCATCTAGGAAAAATTAAATATTATTTCCAAGATGTCGTTTGAATATGTAGAAATAACTTGCATGAAGACCTTGCAACAGATAGTTAACCTGTGCTATCAAGCAACTAAATAGAAGGAAGAACAATGACGATAGAAGTAGTTGCACGCCAATAGTCTATCTGCACTATCTGCAGCATAACCAAACTGAACCACGACAATGCAAAATACTAAAATCAACAAGTAATTATCTAAACATACTCAGTATGTATGTTTGTAATTTGCTAGTCTTTGCCAGTATATTACGTGACTAAGTAGTTTCTGACTTGAATCAGGTAACCTTCTGCCAAAGATCATAATGTAGGCCATCATTCCACAACAGTAGGAACTCAATGTTATATAACAAAGGAACAAGCTTTTCACAGAAAAGCTTCATCCTGCTGTGTCCACATGTGTACAGTACAAAGGATAATTTCAAGTTTGCATTAATCCTCCCTTTTGTGAAATCTTCACACTTGATTTATCAGTATATCTCTTACATGGATGGATTCACATATTTACCTATTATGACTATAACATGTTGGACTACATTGAAGTAGAAAAAAACCAAGAAATCATCAGAATTCACTAGCCAATGACAGTGATGAAGGAGTCCACATTAGCAGTATGGCCCCAGCCAATTATCCACTCGGAATCACAAAATACTTCCTGTCATGGGCAATCATAGGTTTAAAACTCAAGAATAGTTAGTTCACCTTTGCTCCCAATTTGATATACAATTCAACAGCGCCTCACCAAGAAATGCTAAATGAGCCTTCTGTCTATCAGTTCACCATTTGTCCTTTTGCAAGAGTTCTGGGCTGAAGTCTCTGCTTTCATCTTCATCCTTGATGTCCTTTGTTTTTGACCCTAGTTTCAAGTTTCAACTTTTTCTAATTATATGAGACCTAAGGGGTCTTACAGAGGGATTTGGCATATTTATGAGACTCTTTGGCATGTGGCTACAGAGATGGACGCATATACCTGTATAAGTTAATGTATGTTGAGAGCTATTCGACATTCGAATGACATACTGCAAATCCTTAAATTGCCCGTGGGTGGGGGGCTGTTAAATCATTGGAAACTGAGAAAAGCATATTTGTGGACTTTTTCAATAATCAAACACAAGAAATACAATCTGATAAAAACAGTACGATCCAGCTCATTGACACACCTCTCAGCATATTCTCTAGGGAGAAGTTCCTGGTTTGATCATGGAAGGTGGCATTGCCACCATATTTCTCAAAAAGTAACAAAAAAAGTCACCAAAAAAATACAATTTTAAGAAAATAAAATTGTCAAGAGAGGACAATCCGTAACTTCCCTCCATTTGGACAAACTCAACACATGTACCTATGGTTTGTTTAAATTCTGAATCTATATTCTGTGACGTAATTTAAAGGACTTCATATCACACAATTTGTGAGATTAGACTAGTTTTAAATCAGTTACGTATTCCTAGATTATATAATGAAATGTACTTCATTGTCTCATCAAGTTAGATGAGGCAACCTGTCATGATTTTCCTTTTTATTAACATGATGCAATGTTTCTGTTAAACCCAAGGTATATTGTGCCGATACCAGGACCCATACCGGTTGCCCAGTGGCATCATATTGTGCCATTCTGTGCCGGGCGTATATTGACATAGCAGAGTCGGCGACAAGGAGAGGGAGAAGGAGAGAGAGGAAGAGAGGGGGGGTGGAGGGAGAGGAGAGGGAGCAAGGGAAGGAGAGAGAGGGAGGGGGGGGGAGGGTCTGAGGAGGGCCGGAGAGTACAAGTAACATAGCATGCCTGACAACAAATGTATAATGATAGCTTATTATGAAAGGCTACAGAAGGAAGAAGCTAAACATTTGGCTGATGTGAAGCACTGTAGGACTAGTCAGTAACTAAAGCATTCAAACGATATTGAAAAGATCACAAACATTCAATACATCTCCAGAAACCATGAGTCATGAGAGTAAAACTTACAGAAGTTTAAGAGATGTAATGTTGCCTATCTCCCTTGGAATACTTCCACTTATTTTGTTCCACATAAAACCTCTTCAACAGGAGAAAAAAGAAGATTAAACCAGAACCTTAGGCCCCTTTCTTTTTTGCAAGAGAAAGGGTAAAACAAGGATTACCAATGCAGAGAATTTAGGGAAGATACTTTCAATAAAACATAGAAATAACAGTATTAATAACTGTACAACATCAGAGGAATGATCTAGATTAGTTGATAAATCCAAAATATGCAATGGCTTACAATATTGTCAGATGCGATAGAAGACCAAGTTCAGGTGCTAAAGTTCCTGAGAGGTTCAACTTCAGAAGCTGCCTGCATTGTCAGAGAAATTCAATACCAGTATAAACTATAAACTACAAAAGCCAACATCAATAAGATGGCAGCTTCTTATATTTTACATAAAATAATAGTAATTAAAGCAGCTTACATGTTACTGCATCAATATTAAAATACTGCATAGGCATTAGAACATTAATGTTTAATTAGCCTAAAAGTCATTAAAACAAGTCTAAGGATTTGAGAACAGGAAAAAGCACCTAGGAAGCACAGATATGGCAAAATGGCTGTCGTACCAGTGTCGGATACGTATCCGTATCGTACCGTACCCCATATTCGTATAGCAAAATGTCTACTATATTTTTAAAAATTTGTCGTATCTCCATATCCATATCATACCGTATCCGTGTCCCGTATCATATATGTGCTTCCTAGAAAAGCACAGTTTGATGGATAATAGAACATTCCTTGGGATGTGTGAATATGGTGAAACTATGTGATCTTAGTCATGTGTATCTACAATATGCTGCTAGCACTTTTAAGTAACATGATATGCAATTTAGAAATGAATTAATTAATTCAAACATTTTTTAAATCCCTAAAAGAAAAGGAAAGAGGTGGGGGTGGGGACCTAAGCTCATATGTCAGAAGAACAAGAACAACAACAACAAGAAAAAACATTGGAAAGTACTAATAAAATTACCTAATATGATATCTATGCTTGCTTTCTGGTTCCTTGTCACAGGAATGATTCACAATATTTCAACAGTGCATTATGAGTTATGACCTCTTCAGAGGATGTATTAACCATCCAGATTAGTTAAACATGCTATGAAATGTTTAGGAGAGGGAAAGTAACTTTCGTTATTAGAGACCTCTAAAGGTCTAAAAAAAACCGGGGCAATGATTATGTTTCTTACCAACAAATATCATCCAAGTCAGGTTTAAAAAATGTAGTAACGCTTCTATAAGATACTTGAGAATTGTTTGATAAGTCCAGAATGATTAAAAATTCTTTAACAAAAACAAAGTCAAAACTCAAAAATGTCTTGATCATTTATTCCACAATGCTGAGCTATAAATGCATGAAACACCTATGACTCTTCTGTCCTATTGAAAAGTTATAACTCTCTACTGAGAGTAACATCAACTAAGCATTGTCATAGAAGCAAACACATTAATAGGAGCACTAATGGATCATAAGACAGTAAACTTTACAAAACTGTTGGTCCCTTTTTGCATTGCAACATTAGTTCTTTAGTTCGCTTAATGGAATGGGTTGTATTCTCCGTCCCATTTTCTCAAAAAAGAGTCTTGCTCTGCATGAAACTACTTAGATCTGTTTATGTTTAACAAAGAGACATCAGGCTAAAACAGGGCATTAACAAGAAAGCTACATGTGTGCAGCAAATTGTATTGAGTAGAATGAGGAGAGGGGAATTTCAAAGCCTTCAAGATAATAGAACCAAATAATATATGCTAAGTAGTAACCAGCAATCAATTTTCTAAGTATCTCCAGAAAATATAGGATGAATATTTTAAAGAGTCAAGCCTTCATACAATTCTTGTACATGCAGGTACCCATCATTTGGCATAGAGACACAAACTAGCCCTGTCCAATTTGATGTACACGGATCTCCATTGCTCCAATCAGCAAGATTGTTCAAGGGGTCAGTCAGACTGTTCTTAATAGCGCTTAATGCATGCACTGCATATTAAGATAAAATGAGTATTACCATTTCATAAGCATACTTATTTTGAGAAACGTATCTTAAGAAACTTCACAACAATAAATGTTGAGAAATGAGAAAATTTCTTTTTTATGATACACAATTTTTCCATTAAATTTCTACCTCTAGAATTCATTCAATGTAACCAAATGAACACATCAAGATAAAATGATTATTATCATTTCATAAGCATCCTTCTTTTGAGAAAACATACCTTAAGTAATTTCATATCAATAAATGGTGAGAAATGAGAAAATTTCTTTTTTTAATGATGGCCATTTTTGTTAGTACCTCTCAAATTCATCACAATTTAACCAAATGAATGTAAGTGGAAGCACAAAGAAATATATTCCCATGGTCCTTGTTCTAAGTGTTTGCTTAAACATCCAACTTTGTTTTGTAAAGACTTTTAAGTTACTTTCATGACCAACACATATATCATGCCAAAGTTCATCATACACGAGATTGAACTTCTTAGCCTGCATTTATTATTTGATTTTGCTTTTCTCATATATAAAAATTGAAGAATCAAAAAATAATAATAATATATAATATGTGACATAGTATAGTATCATCACTTTGAAATTAGAACTGCTATATAGAATGGCAAATATACAGCTGTTATATAGAATGGCTGAAGCAGCAATAGCACAACTGTTGCAAAATAAAAACCTTTAAAATAATTAGCTGAGCAGGTGGAACAAAAAGTTCTGGCAAACATGGTATACTGTCAACTGTCAAGTACTACAGTGACTTGCAATAGGAAAAGGATGTTGTGAAAGTAAGACCCTAAAAGGTGTCTTACTCCATAGGTAGCCCTAAACGGGAATTTTGCTACATGAGAACCTATAAAGCCAATGCCAAATAGTTGGGACAAGGCTTTATGGTTATGGCTGTGCCCTTGAGTCTATCAATTTCTTCCAAGTCTACTCTTAATTTTCCTAAGTTTTATAAATGATCTATCATAATGGTAGATTTTAGTAAATTACTAGGAATAACTTGCCCTTTTATCCCTACTGAATCACCAGAAAGATCCTTCCTCAGTCTCTCTTCATGAAAATCCCCTAAGAAAGATCTCTGACACCCCATTCTCTGTCTCAGAAAACTGCAGAAGAATAGATCTTGCATATCAGGCCTCACCATCACTAGAAATTTGAGCATTCAAGAATCTTAGTGCATGAGATATGCTGGGTCCATTTGATAATTAGCAATTATTTGACTGGTGTTATTTAGATCTTAAATGATAAAAAATTCAACAAAGTAACATAGAGAAAACCATTGAGTTGAAACATCGAAAAGGACCTAGAAAGAGAGAGAGGGACCCCCCCTTCTATTCCACCTTCATACACATGCAAACTAAGAATGAGGTTTTATTAGATCCATGGTCTCAAATCCCGGTGGGACATCTGCGAGACATTGGGACGGGGTACCCATCCTAAGCATCAGGACAAGACCATCACATCATTATCCTACTACCCCAATTGGCATATCTTGCGACATCCCCTATCCCAAGTGTCAGAATAAGGTGGGATAGTGGTGTATCATGTTCCATGGGCAAACTAGGACAATCACCTTGATTAAATCCCCATCCACCTCTTTCTCTCTCATTATATATGAGTCTCTCATACACATGTTTATGCTATTCCTAGTGGCACCCACCCCTCTCTCAACCTCTTCTGCCATATTTTTTTCCTTATTAGCCCCATCTTTACTAAATGCTTATCTCACTTACATTCTCATAATAAATCTGACTAAACTCATACCATTAACCCATAACATTTTTTATACGTAAAGACTTTTCAGCAAAAAATTTCATTACCTATATATATTTTTTATAGATTAAAAAAAAAAGAGTATTTTGTCTTCTTTAAACACTTACGAGTTCTGACTGTTTAATTGCCCACCAGATTTCTTAAGATGGGCAATCCTAAAACATGATTTTTTTTGACAAGATTTTTTAAAAAAGAGAAACCTGTTTTTTCATGAAACTCATTTTTTTGGTTCTATGGCTTGGTTTCTATAAAACAGGTTTCATGAAAGCAATGAACCAAGCATTCTAATTAAAACCACTCAGTTCAGGTTTTGTATACATTTGTTTCAATAAAAACTCATAA
This sequence comes from Elaeis guineensis, assembly GCF_000442705.2. NCBI lineage: Eukaryota > Viridiplantae > Streptophyta > Magnoliopsida > Arecales > Arecaceae > Elaeis > Elaeis guineensis. The sequence continues at coordinate 123,320,291 of NC_025997.2, forward strand.
CCAAACAGCCCCTTAGTGTGAATGTATATTCATGTGCATGGTATTCCGTACCAGTACAAATCAGCCGAAACACCCCATATCGTACCTGCAGGGAACCGGTCTGATTCAAGCCAGATTTTCGAAAAATGGTCCGAACCAGACCGAACTTGTCGGTTCGGTATGGTATCGGCCTGAACCGCCCGATACCAGGTAGTTCGGTCCAGTTCAGCCCTTCTTTTTTTTTCTTTTTTTTTGTGCTGTTAGGTGGGATTTTTTTGATTTTTTTATATCCGGTACGATACGGTATGGTATGGTACCATACCGTAACATTCGGCAACCATCACGAATTTCGGTACCGAGTCCGCAAACCTTGTTCATGTGTGTCCATGCACGCCGCTTGTCTCCAACAAATCATGTTTGGGACAAACTAAGTAACTTCAACAACATTTAAAATGTGTAACTAGAGTTCCAAGGACCAATAATCTCCCAAACAAGCCAAAGAAAAAAATAAACTGAGAGACAGAATTATACATTTGCATTTGGTTGAAGAAAAAGAAGGAAAAAAACAAAACAAAACAAAACTTGCAACCCAAACAAACAGAACCACATTCCTCTTAAAATGTTCCATGAATATGTTGAAATATGAAATTAATGAAACAACAAATTCTGAGCATAAATAAAATATCCATTTCTAATAATAATATCAAATGCCGTTAGGGCGTGTGGAAGAAAAGCTACTCTCTTTATCTGAACATACACCAAAAGTACATAAAATGAAATTTGAATCCATAAACAAACAAATGCATCTTCATCAGCAAGGGTAAAATGGCAAGGGTGATTTAATATTGAATTATAAGCACTCATTAGCACAGCATAGCAGATTGCATAAGATTTAATTTATGGGCAGTCTACCACACCTTCTGATGGATCGGTACTCTTTGCCACAGCAACATGCAAAAAGTAAGGAAACAGTATGCCCAGAATGGCCCCACATAATATAAATTGAACTCCAGACATCCTGATAGAAATATCAGCAACTCTCTAAACCTGAAGTGGCAAGCCAATTTAGATGAGAAACCATCTCCCTCCAGAAAAAATCATTGTGGCTCATGAAAAAAAATCAAGATTAGACTGATGTAAAGTATAAATATTAACTACTAGAATAAGTTGGATATAGAAGATTCCTTTACATTTAAAAAATTTCAAGTCATTGAAGGAAATGATTTTTGCCAAATTTATATAACTGATAAGCTGTAACACACTATGCAGTTTGAAAGATGATATGTATCAAAATTTAGAAATACGTCATCAACAACAACAATCCAAACTCAGGCTGACTGGGGTTAGCTTGATTAGGTTGCTGAGCCAATAACTAACCATTTTTAAGTTAGTTAAACAGGATATAGTGCAAAAGATGACCACTGAAATCTATTTGGTTGGTTGTTGGCATGAAGGACCCAATTGCCACCTATTACAGACCATGTCTGGATAGGTTCATGTCCATAAGATCAGGTCACATTCAACAACCGAATCAAAGCAGGAGTCATCAAAGATCACATATAATGATCACCAATACAATGAGTAGGAACCAGTTCTGCACTCTCATATTGTGCTACTTCAAGAATCTTTAGTAGAGCAAACATGAAGCATTCCATAACTGCAACATCCAAAATATATGGAAGAGCATTATATGCATCATAGAATTAAACATAATGCAATAAAGATAATAGAGGAAATATAAAATGTACATGCTACTTATATATAGCCTCAGAGCTTTGCCATAATTTAGGCGATTTGAAGGGAAAAAAAAAAACTATAGATACAGAACTCAGTCCTTAAAATGAACAATAAAGTAGTAAGCAGGTTATTCATGGATCCAATTAAATAACTAACCATTCCGATCATAACCAGATTCGCTGAGTTGGTTTGTGAAGTTTGTAAGATATTGTTAGAGCAAGAGGGATAAGCAGCTTCTTGGGGATGCCGATTTTTTAGATGAGCTGCTTATCCACTTACAATATATCAAGTCTTGACAGCATTGCTCATCAAACAAGCAAGCAGAACAAACTTTTAGGACAACCATACTGTGATAAAGTTTTTGTGTGGAAACGTGCTGAATATTGGTTCAGCACTGTAATTTACATTAGTTTAACACATATCATTCACCTGACTTAAGTTGCCATACTTGCCAAATCCTAATTGGGACTGTTGGGCAGATGCTTCTTCGCTAAAGCAATGAGATAGGCACTTGGAAATGGATTACACGTAACATGCTAATCAGCAAATTGGTAATTATATTAGCTATGGGAAGAAGCAGTGCATGAATTGGAAAACAAATATTTGGACCATTACATTATTCTTCTAGCAACTTCAGCAAAAAGTGACACTCATGAATAGAGTAAACCTTCGCCAAAGATTCCAATTTTTATGGTAGAGAACTACTCATACTTTTACAACACAAAAATAATCAAAACATGAATAGAGGAAAATAATCTAAAAACTCTCATGATCCTAAAAGTATGAGTCCTTAGAAATCAATAAATTCATAATACTACTACTTATTGCACTGAGCCCTTCTCTATGCAGAGAGGCTTAGTTTGGTATATGGAGGTTCAATTTAGATGAATCCATGGTCTACCATACCGCCCGATACGGGATGTATCGTTCCATACCATGAGAAAATCGGTACGAAACTCAACATCAAGTTAGTACAAGCCCTGTACCAAGGCATACCGTGGTGTATTGATTTACGTACCAATCCATACCGAAGTGTACTAGCCCATATCGAGGTGTACCAAGAGAAAAATTGAAAAAAATAGTTAGAGAGCTATTTCAGTACTAGATGACTACCATACCATGACGTACTGGTAAGGTACTGATATAGTCAAGATTGGGGGCATCCAGGCCGTCCCGTCCCGTCCCATCTCGTTCCTATGAGAAAACGGGATCAGGACGAGCTCGGGACTCTGAAACCCATTCTTGCAGGGAGCGAAAAAGAAAGAGGAAAGCAGGAAATGAAAGAAAGATGGATTAAAGGGAAAAATGAAAGGAAAAAAGAAGAAAAATAAAAAAAAAGAGGAAGAAAAAAGAAAAAGAAAGAAAAAGGAAAGGAAAGAAAAGAATGTAGAGAAAAAGATAGAAAAGAAGGAAGGAAAAAAAGAAAGAAAAAGGAAAGAAGAAGGGAGAAAGATGCAAGATATCCACTGGGATGCATGACCGAGACTGCTATCGGGATGGAATGGGACTTAAAACCTTGGATACAGTACCTAGTACCGAGATTGTAGATCTCGGATGAAACCATCCAAATTGCCCTTGAACCAGGCAAAACGAAGGCGAAACAAGCAGTTTAACGGCAAATCAAGGTTGCTTTGCCTTGAACTAACCCCAAACCACTCCCAAACTGAGTGATATGCCTGCGTACCACTTGTCTTTAAGTCACTAACAGAAGATAAATTGATGCATCAAAAGAAATAAGGTGTATGCTTTGAGGAAGTGGACATAATAAATTTTTACTTCATGTCATTCTATATAATTTTGAGAGATTAAGGATTGATAAAAAAAAAAAATTAATCAGTAAGGTAGTGGCTGGTACATGGTTGTTGATGATAGTAGTTATCATTTGAATGATTTTGGACTTGATATGTTACTATAGTTAAATAAAATTATAAATATACTTTCCTTTTATTTATTTTAACACGTATCTTTCTAATGTATCTTATGTTGCAAGTTATGACATGTTATGCAATGTGCATGCATATTAATGACTTCGGGATGTAGAGAAAAACTTGATTAGGGCCCTTAACTCGATATTCCCGCCTTATTTCTTACAAAAACATACATTTAGACAAGACAAGATAGAAAACTCAAAATCAAAGTTGGGAGACTGAAAAAAAGGCCATATTACCGGACCTGCGAGACCTTTTGTACCTTGATTTCATGGGCTGCTCTCACAGAGTGGTGTGACCGCCCACTTCTACCCAAAAAAAAAAGGCCATACTACGGGTGTTTGAGGCATATCTATGTGCATGCATGGATATCTTCTGTCAGCATGATCCTTGATATGGCGTGTATCATACATACCCTTGATGGGTATTTCAGACCTTTGTCCAGATACTAAGATTTCTTGCTTGAACCAGCCCTCAAAATCAAGAAAATCACTGTCCCAATTGCTCTCACAAGCACCCAGAAAATAAATTTAAAAAAAAAAAATCTTAACACTGTCTTCGCTGCAAAAATTTCTTGCTCCAGCCAGCCCCCTGAAATCAACAAAATAACATCTCGATTGCTCCAACGAGCTCTCAGGAATCAAGAAAATCTCAATCCGGATGCTAGGGTATCTTGCTCCAAGAAACGCCCATCGATGAAAAAAATCTTAACACCGACCAATACCCAAGATTTCTCGCTCCAACGAACTCACAGAAATCAACAAAACCAAGAAACTGTTTATAAAGAACAAAATAACAGAAATCAAATGATACAACACTCTAACTCACCATAATCCCTGACGTCAAGAAACTCCTCAAACCAAATGCTTGAAAACCTGCAACACTTTCAAGCACAATCATGATCCAAAACTCCCGACGTTCTGATTTCCTGATCCATGGAGCGACAGAAGTCCAACCAAACCCCAAAAATCGAATCCCCGAAACCCGTTACTGTTCGCAAGAACAGAGAATTCTGCCCGTAATCCCCGAGGAAAAGACAAAAGAACCTTTATCCGGGGAGACCGGAAACCCAGGAAGAAGAACAAACAAGTAGTGAGAGAACCACCACCACGGCGAAAGAAGGCGCTCTCTGACCGATTAAAAAATAGAAGGGGAGGGAAGACGAGGAGGAAGCCGGAAAGAGACATCGGGAGCGTGACGCGAACGTAGTAGCGGCACGATTGTAATTAATTAATAAGAGACGGACGGGGACCGCAAGGCGGAAAACGATGGGCAGAGAAGGGGAGATGACGTTGAAGTAACTTTGAATAGCATCCGCCGTAAATATTCAGCCCATTTAAAATTAAATAATATAAAATAAAATTAATAATTAATAATATTAAATAAAATAAAAATATCAAATGTACGAAAAATAGTACAATAAAAATTTCAAAAATACTAAATATAAATTTAAAAAAAACTAAACCCCATAAGAACATCGTGGTGTCCGATATTTAATATACCTGGATGCCTGTCAGAAATTAAGCATATTCCATTTCTATCTTTGACTATATGTGTTCTGAGCTGGAAAAGAAACCAACTCCAATTTGCAGTCATCTCCTCATCTATAATTACATATGCTAATGGAAATATCTCATTCTCTGCATCAATTCCTGTTGCAATTAACATCTTACCTTTAAACTTTCTATACAAATGCGTGCCATCAATGCTGATTACAGGATGGCAGTGCTAAAACCTTAGATAGATGGTTTGAAAGCTCAGAAAATATAATTTAAAATTCGGACATTGGAATTCACAGTTCGAAAAAAAATTTCATGAAACAACTGTACCGAAATTTGCATGTTGAAGTGCAGCCATATAATAGGGTAATTTAGCATAAAACGGCTCCCATTCTCCATAAATATCAACCAATGCATTCTGCTTTTCCACACTATGCTTTCCTGTACGACACTGTATATTGAAATTGATCATTAACGGTTGTCACAATAGCTTCAACTTTAACATTGGGATCTTTCTCAACAATATGTCGGACTAGTGTGCCAATCATCCTTCCACTGACATATTTGTGGTCTCGACTCAACCCCGTAAACAAACAAGTGTAAAGATCCTCATATTTTATGATTTGAAAATATCCATGTTTTTTCAACAATACAGCACGAAGTCTCCATTTACAATTTTGAACATTATCTGATGATGCGCATCATACGGACCATAATTTCAAATGCGACTGAACTACATTGTATGTCCGATGCTTCATAACGTGATAAAGATCAACAACTCTCTTTACATAATCTTTACTCTCAAACATTAGACTTTTAAAAAATTCAGTCATCGAGGAGTCTTAAAACTGATAGTCAGAGTTCAATCTTCGACCAGCACTAATACAACTACCATCATCTAAATTTATATCATTAAAAAATTATGAGGGTTCGTGCAAACGAGGTTGAGATTCTCCCACATTAATATTAGTCTGAACATTTTCATCATCATTCTCATTTTCACCATCATCATCATTACTGCTACTGTCCTCATCCATCCAATAGTCTTCATCTCCACTTTTATCTGAATCAAAGTCTAGATTATCAAAAACGCCGGAGAAAAGGGAGAAGAGGAAGAGAGGATTTTTTTTTTTTAGATTTTATGCTTCAAAAATGCCAAAGAAATTGGCGTTTTGCATTTTCCTCTATTTTTTTTTCTTTTTTTCCTTTCTTATGTTTTTTTTTAATTTTTTAATTTTCTTTAGTTATTTTTACATGATTTTTTAATAAATAAAATTAATTTAAAATAGACATAGTAATTTGAAATGATAATTTTTTATTTGAATTAAAGTCAATTTTTTTAAAAAATTTATAATTATAATTTTTATTTTTTTACCATTTTTATTTGAATTATAATTAAAATTTTTATTTTTTTAAATTTAAAATTATAATTTTAAATTTTGAATTAGAATTAGAATTAGAATTTCTATTTTTTTTTCAATTCAATTGTTTTCCCTTTTTTCTTTTTTTATGATATTTTCTATTTTTTTACAATATTTTTTTTTCTTTTTTTAGATATTTTTAAAAAATAATTTAAAATGAAGAAAGTAATTTGAAATGATTTTTTTTTATTTAAATTAAAGTTAATTTTTTTAAAATTTTAATTTACAATTTTTATTTTTTTTCACATTTTTTTGCTTTTTCACTTTTTTATGGTATTTTTTTCTTTTATTTTTCTTGAATTCAAATTAAATTTTTAATTTTTTTATAATTTAAAATTATAATTTTTATTTTTTTCTATTTTTATTATTTTTTTCTATTTTTATAAAATTTTTTTAGGTATATTTTTTATTTGTTTGAAATATTTTTTAAATAAATTAATTTGAAATGGGAAAAGTAATTTGAAATGATCTCTTTTATTTTAATTAAAATTAAAAATTTTATTTTTTTCAAATTTAAAATTATAATTTTTATTTTTTCCCATTTTTTTAAATTTTTGACTTTTTATGGCACTTTTAATTTTTTAATTTTTTATTTTTTGAACATTTTTTTAAAATTAATTTGAAATGGAAAAAGTAATTTAAAATAATATTTTTTATTTGAATTAAAATTAAAATTTTTATTTTTTAAATTCAAAATTATAATTTTTATTTTTTTTTCATTTCTTTCTCATTTTTTCTTTTTTTATAGTATTTTTTATTTCTTAAATTTTTTAAGATTTTTTTAGATATTTTTTGAAAAAAATTAATTTTAAATGGAGAAAATAATTTAAAATTATTTTTTTATTTGAATTAAAATTTGAATTTTTATTTTTTAAAATTCATTCAAAATTATAATTTTTATTTTTTTCTCATTTTTTCTAATTTTTTTTCTTTTATGATATATTTTTAAAAAAATTAATTTGAAAAGGCTATTGTAATTTGAAATGATGATTTTTATTTGAATTAAAATTAAAATTTTTATTTTCTTAAAATTTAGAATTATAATTTTTATTTCTTTTCAATTCTTTTTTATGGTATTTTTAATTTTTTTTTAATAATTTTTTTCAGATATTTTTTTAAAAAAATAATTTGAAATGGTGATACTAATTTGAAATGATAATTTTTATTTTTATCAAAATTAAAATTTTTATTTTTTATAAATTTAAAATTTTTATTTTTATTTTTATTTTTTATCTTTTTTTTGAGAAAAAAATTAAAATCGTCAAATAATATGATATTTTTAAAAATACCATTTGGAATGATGTTTTTAAAAACACCATTTCAAATGGTGTTTTTAAAAACATCATATTATTTGGTGTTTTTTATTTTTTTTTATTTTTGACGTCATCTACGTAGAAAATGGGGGTGACGTGGCGATGATAAAACACCATTCAAAATGACGTTTTATCATTTTTGCATCAATCTGATAAATAAGTTAAAAACTAAATTATTTATGTAAATAATTTTTTTTATATTAATTACGAAAAAAGCTCCTAACAAACCGATGTTGCCTTTGCAACAAAAAAAAAATAAAAATTAATTTCAAACTTGTAACGTGATTATTGAACAAAATTTTGGAATACAAAATTTTCTTTTAAATATTATAGGTTAACAGGACATCAAATTTTTTTTTTGAAACTAAGTGTAAAGCATCCATTGCTCTTATCTTGCATTCGGCTTTATCCTGATCTACCATTTATATCATCTTAATTTGAAAAAAATACAACAAAAGATGGATAGGTATTAATGGATAGATTTTTATATTGACAAAATTATTTTTTATTATTTTTTTATAAAATTATAATATTTTTTTATTTTTTTATTCATATTTTTTATATATTTTTATATATTATTAATCATATATTATTAAATTTTATTACTAATTATTTTAATTTTAATACATAATTTTGATAATTATAATTAAATAATTAGAATTATCTTTTATTGTTCTATTTTTATTTACTATTTTTAATTAACTATTCATATAATATTAATTAATTATTTAAATTAAATTATTAAATAATTAGTTATTTAATAATTAACTAATATTTAATTTATAAATTTTTTATTAAATTAAATTAATTTAATTATTTATATAATTTTTAATATAATTATAGATTATAATGATTATAAATTTATATATTATTTATTTTATTAATAAATTGATAATTTTAATATTTTTTATCAAATGATGGCCTAGTATAAATATTATATAGATATCATGCATTCTTCTTTTTATCTTTCTTATACTAAACAGAGAAAAAAATTATTAAATTTATCTTTTTATGTTTCACTAAATGAAAGGATAAATAGAAGATCTATCCATCCTCTTTCTCCTCTATCTTTCCTTCTCTATCCATTCTTTCATCCATTTTTCATACCAAATAGAGGGCTAATATTGTCTATTTAGAAAATTCAAACCCAATAATGTTTAACATGGCATAACCTCTCTCACTATCTCAGCATATTGTCGAGATTATTAGAAAAAATATTTAAAATACTGATTATAATGAAGTGAGAATTCATAATTATAGAGCTAGATATTGCGCACTTCTATTTTATTCTGATGGAGCTAACGCAGGTAATGACGTGCAGTTTCAATTAATTTGGTTTGCTTATACCAACTCCGCCATCTCAACAACTCTCCCTTTCGAATGATTTTTTTTCATCATTTTATCATCTTTCAATAAATTTGTGGCTATGCCTCCCTTACATTAAAAATAAAAATAAAAAAATGAAAAAAAAAAATTGATTGAGATGTTATTAAAAATCTTTGATTGAATAACCAACCAATAGGATGTACTCCCCGAGTTCAAAATCAAAATAAAAAGAGGATCACCGCATGCATCCGTACAAAGTAGAAATGACTCGTACGATTCCTCTAATTAAATTTTTTCTTGCATTCTTTTCCTTTTTTTTTTTTTTTCTGTTGCAAGTGTCTCCATCTAGCAGTAAATTGAGGCTTGATGTAGTCGTTGAGTGAGATAATTACCTACTTCACGACAAGAGAGAGTTAGACTGAGCAATGGCTGACAATTCTACTCCACCAACGTGGATACTAAGCATTGAAGGGTGGATTTTTCTCCAGGGAGATAAGAAATAATGTGTCACGTTACCCCACCTCGTGCTTTGACTCCTGGATCATTTAGTCCACCAAACAAACCTAGCTGGCTATTGACCTCTTCTCTGCATGATGGAATTTTTTTAGCTTAATGGAGTTCTTCTTTATTATCATGGCCTCCTATTTTATTGGACTATGAAGCCCCTGTTTAAAAGTAAGTGCACTCAAAATACAGGCATAGGATGAAGACATAATGGTAACCAAATAGCACCCACCATTAATTGATGTTTAAAACGAATTAATGATATCAAAATAAAGTGGAATTTTTTTTAAGAAAAATGGTACACTTATGTTCCTGCAAGACTTTGTTGGTGTGCAAGGAGATAATCCATATGGACTCAGGTCGGACGCCGCAGGAAGATTGTTCCTTGTTGGGATATCTTAGATCTTGTGCGCGTGCGTTGGTATTTGCTCTTTAGTAGGCTAAAATATCACCAACCACCATCTAACCAATTCCATCCTTCCATGAAAGATCGATTAAAATAGGGGGAAAAAAAATCTGTTGTCCCTTTCGTTTAGCTATCTATTAAAAATGCCTTGAAGCACAGCAAGATAGGTAGTGGGAACAAATATAAACGCATTTCTTCTAAAGTCAATGCTTCGGCTGGCCAAGAAGGTTTGATAGCGTGAAGTACGTCCATCCATTTCGCTGCAACAAAGTCTTCATTGTAATGTCAGCTTCCTTATCCAATGGATGGGATATCTGATCCGAAGGAACAGTGCAAACGGCAAAAAATCTTATGGCATGTTTGGTTGGGGAAGTTAGACTTTGAAACAGAAATAAGAATAATCAACTCCTACTCTAACTATTTGGTTGGGTCCCATTCCATTCTAATTTTAGAGGAGAATAAGAATATCCTAATCTCTCAAACCCAATCTATACTCTTTTCAAGTAATCAAATTCTATTCTAACTTTGATTCCAATTTTGCTCGTGAACCAAATATGTCGAAAGATATGGCCATTCACACATTCTTATTCACATTCCAATTCTATTCCGGTTACAAAACAAAAGCACCCTTGATGAATGGTCCATAGCAAATGCAACGACCTTCTTTATTTTTGGTCAGCAAATATATATCAAAGAACAAGAACGATAAGGTGCAGAGGATAAGTTCATAAGCATTTGTTGTCAATTGATATTTGATTGCTATCTTATAGAATATTTGCATTGAGGTAACTGCCAAAAGAAAATTCATTGCTCCAATATACCGGGCAAATGTTAACGGAGTTAGCATCATTAGTTGCGGTAGATCCTATAGGATATTTGGTATGAGTGTGTACTAAACGGCGAGCAGAAAATATAGACGCTAGGCTGCTAATATTTCAGGTACAGGAACATAGCTTTGCTGCCTTCACGGGTAGCTTCTAATCCTATATTTTCATGCAAATCCACTGTTATGGATAATAAGAACAGCATTATGAAAACTCGAGGCACATAGAATTCCACTGGCATTTTAAGAACAAATGCTAAATTACTAAAAAATGCAGCAAATAGGGTAGTGTTGCAGTACATAAAAGAGATGAAATTAATCATTTTTATTTTCTTTGATGACATGGAGCACCTGTGTAGTACAAGTATGATATAGCCAAAAAGATCAAAAAGAAAAAAAAAATAAAAGAGTATCACGAAACATCATGGATAGCTCTGTTACATCAGTCCATAAGAAACACTCGAAAGGTATTTGATTCATGATCGAAATCGGAATGGAAATAAGAATCGAAATGGATTGGAATCGAAATTGGAATGGCCAAATCTCCCGAAGCGTTTGATTTATGACCAAAATTAAAATCGGAATGAATGATTCCTATTGTTGTTACTTGATTCATATAAAAAATAAAAATCAAAGTCAACTTAAATTTTTATTTAATTTTTAACTAAAATTTTTAAAAATTAATTATTTTAAAAATTGATATTAAATAAAAATTAAACATAATAATAAGAGATGAAATATTTTATAAAATAAAATATAAAATATAAATAATTTTATGAAAAATAGAAAAGAAAGTGAAAGAAAAAAATAGAAAAATAGAAAAGAAAATAAAAAAAGAGAGAGAGAGAGAGCCCCAGTCCCCCCCCCCAACTTCTTCTTCTCCACCGCAGACCCCCCCTCCTCCCGCGATCACGCCGCCCCTGCTGCAGCCCCGCCCCACTGCCATCCGTGCTGCACCCACCGTCTACACCGCATCCGGCTCCATGCAACCACAATCCCCTCATCCTCGTTCCCGACTATCGGCATCGATATCTTCTTTGCCGACCAGGCCGCTGGAATCCTCACACTGCTAATGACTCCTTCCATGCCCTCCTTGCCACCCTCCACAAGGGCCTTACTGCCTCCCTCCCCTTCCCGGACCACGCCACCCTTGTCCCCGACCTCCTTTCATTCCAAATCTCCATCCCGATCTATGTCAAGCTCGTCGGCCCTTTCTCCACCACCGCCCCCTCCCTCCTTCGTCGCCCTCTCCTCCGCCTGCTTCCACGCCATCAGCGTCCCTCCCCCCACCATCTCACCATTGGCCACGCCTTCTACCTTGATCCCTCTCACTCTGCAAATCTCCGACGCCATCCGATCCAGGAGATCCCGATAGGTGTTATTTTTAATTTTTATCTCATTCCGGTGGAATGAGATTTTGACTCTCTTGAGGATGGTGCAAATTCAGCTACAAGGGAATTGGACCATTCCCATTCCTCTCTAGAAAGGGACTCCCCCCAACTAAATAGCTGAAATGGGAGTCATCCATTTCGATTTTCATTTCAAACATCAATTGTCCCAACCAAACACACCCTCGATGTGCTCTACTACATAGAAAGCCATCTAATCCATAGTATTATTGGCCTTCGGGTGGACATGCTTGATATCTACCAAGGTACAGTCCCCATCAGTCGTCATAACTGTCACGGGGTGAGTGTTTTATTACCCAAACACCCGTGCGGCGCCTCAGCATGCTACACACCAAGGCCAACTCTCTTGAGTCTTTTCCTCGGACATACTAATAAGTATGCAGCAGTCTAGCCACATAGCTAAGCTTGCACCTCTATGCCTCTGTCTAGCGACACTGTTGTACTGAACACAGATGACATCCTTAAGTGCTCGTAAGCAATCCGACCCCTCGAATTAACTGCAATGCTCATACACACCTCCGTGCCATAATATAGACTCTTTCCAAGAGTGCTCTGCAGCTCAACACCTCTGTGTCAACTCTAAGGCTTTGCCCCTCAAGCCAAGCACTGCTCATCTCAGATGTCTTATCCTTAACATACCCTCATGCTATGACATAACCACTGTGTCACTGATTCGCAATCTACCAAGTTGCTCTTCAGTGCTACACATACCAAATCCACATAGCACGACCATGCAATGCCACTACTATGCATGAGACTCAGACAAATCCATCTCTAATGCCATCCAGCTAAACTACCAAGCTGACACGCCCTGCAGCTCCTCGAAGCTACAGATGATCGTACAACTTGCTCCATCAAGTAAATATCTTCGATCGATTGATAAATGCATCAAGCTGTCCTCTCCTCAGCATGACTCTCTTGGTCATCCTTGATCCTTGGCCCAGCTCCAAGGCACATATTCTGACTGATATACCATAAGTCTTCCTTGTTCTCCACAACCGATCGGTTCCGATGGAACTCCGCAAGACATCACCTTGCGATGCTCACGAGACTTGCCTGTTTGGATAGGCCACACCCTTACCCGACTAGTCCTTTATCGCCTCTTCGCTCCACTACAGAGATCAAGAATGCATAGAGTAGTCTAGATAAATCCTTCAAAGATAAAACTTCGAGATATCCCCTCCCCGCATAATGTGGCCAGCTCGTCCAACCAACATTGCTCTGAATACCTCCACATGAGACCATTTGGGCATGGCACCACCATTGCCTACACAATTGTGCCACGACGGACCCGTCTCCTATGGGTTTGGGAGAGTCGGGTACACGGCCAAAGCTCCGCGCCCCTCTTCAAACTAAGAGAAATCCTTGAGTATCCACATATATCTTGGCAGGCAACCATCATTCCAAATATCACGTGTTCCGAGCCCTCCAATATCATGCCACGACTATGCCGCTCCTTGGCGAACCATTGCTCCCTCGCTACCTCAGCAAGGCATCCCCCCAAATCTCACTTCGGGGGTTCCAAATGATCGAGTAGCATTGCAAATTTTGATCATACCCAATCCTTCGCAGCACCATGCCACGCCCATGCCGGCACCCCCTGCGACATGCCTGCAGATAAGCCCGTGATAATTCTCCCCCACTCAAGCTATCAATGCCCTTATCGACGTCCAAGCCACTACTTGAACATTAGTCACCACAACCAAATTTCACTGCAGTCACTGTAATTATGGTTCCTCAAGTCAGAGACCCATGGTCTTGATGCCCTTGATCTTTTCTCCAGCACTGAGAATCCATCATCCACACCATACTGACTCTTCCACAAAATCAAATTGCTACAAAAACCAATACCAACCTCTACTTTTGTTCTCCTCTAATGGTCTCTCAACCTTCAATTACATGGCATTTCTCTGACTCTTCCAAAGCTTAACTCTCGATTGTCCCAATCTAAGAGCAGCCACTGCATTCTCTAAGCTTGCTGTAATCCTCTGACCATCAACTTAACTGAAAACTTTGTGATACTCCTCGAACTTTTCGAAGGCTTTACTCTTGATTTCCTCAATCTAAGAGCTGCCATTGCCTCCACCAAAGCAAAATCCGTTGCCAAAAACACAAAACGGCACTCCTTGGATTGTGTCCAAGGCTTAACTCCTGCCCATCTAAATCTCGGAGCGACCCATCATATGAGTCCCCTCTGGCAACTCACCACCAAATGCCTGGTCTTGCAACATACCCACTTTGCAGTCTTGTGGTAATTTCGATCTTTTTCATTCAACACCAAAACTTCGGATGTCATGTACTCACAAGTTGCCTCAATAACTCTGCACTGTCCCATACCAACACAAATCCATAAATGCTACTAAGCGGGATCCTGATATCCGATCAAGGCCACTTTCCACTTTGCTCGAGTGCCTAGACATTCTAGTTTTCACTTTGAGCTCTAATTATCTATCTCTATAGAACCATTTGTCCATGCTGTTTCCTACGATCCCCAACTCGACTGCTTCTGTGTCTTGACTCCGAGTCTGTAATGCCAACGTAAGGCTACCCCACTGACCTGCCTCACTTCTATATCTCCAGTGCATCGACATCCACTTGCCTCGATATTAGGGCCTTATAATGCATCACAGCATGAACAACCTTCGTGCTTCATCTCCTACACCCTGACATCACATACCTGTGTAGCGAGAAGACACCTTCGGTCAAATATCTGCCTCTAGTAACTCGGCTTACCAACACCTTCATCCTGAGAGTAGTTTCATAAGTTTGATTGATATCTTATGCCATTCGAGTGCTTCAGCTCCACAATCGTCCACACAAGAGATGACTCTTTCCAATGTTCCCATACCTTGTGCAACTGAGTCCCTTGACTCTCCAAGTTCTCACCTCAGCTTGTACTTTTAAAATTTGGGTGCTACATCTTTCTCTGCACTGTAGATACATCCTAGTACCTTAGTTTATTTGCCTAGCTCTGTCTCTTTGAAGATTCTAGTCCCTTGAGATGCTCTACCTTGCAACTTTGCATGCAGCCTAAGTGCTTTAGCATTCACGAGCACTCTTTATCCTGAATTCTTTTCCTCAACCATGAACTGGTAGACTTTCATATTCACAAGCTTTCATCCACTAGTGCCATTGATGAGCAACCATTTTCATTTAGCACTGAGCACATTGCCCTGCAATATGCTCCCCTACTCTGAGTCATTGGCACCCACAACAGACTCAGACACCCAGTTTCTCTGAACTTAGACTTCAAATTCTCATTTGCTTTGGATACCCCCGTATCTGCAACCAGAACATGCAACTTGATACCACACATTTCAGAAGTTAACACCAAGCACAACATCGACCATCGACTTAGCCTAGCTCTGATACCAACTGTCACGGGGTGAGTGTTTTATTACCCAAACACCCGTGCAGCACCTCAGTATGCCACACACCAAGGCTAGCCCTCTTGAGTCCTTTCTTCGGACATACCGATAAGCACGCAGCAGTCTAGCCACATAGCCAAGCTTGCACCTCTATGCTTCTACCTAGCAACACTATTGTACTGAACATAGATGACACCCTCAAGTGCCCGTAAGCAATCCGACCCCTCAGATCAACTGCAATACTCATGCGCACCTTCATGCCATAACATAGATTCTTTCCAAAAGTGCTCCGCAGCTCAACACCTCTGTGTCAACTCTAAGGCTTTGCCCCTCAAGCTAAGCACTGCTCATCCCAGATATCTTGATCCTCGATATACCCTCGTGCCATAACATAACCACTGTGTCACTGATCCGCAACCCACCAAGTTGCCCTTCAGTGCTACACATACTAAATCCACATAGCACGATAATGCAACGTCACTACTATGCATGAGACTCGGACAAACCCATCTCTAGTGCCGCCCAGCTAAACTACCAAGCTGACACGCTTTGCAGCTCTTCGAAGCTACAGATGATCATACACATCTGAGTCCTCTGGGATTCTGCTATCCAAGCTTCCCCCACAAACTCTTGTGCCACGATTCTGGTCTAGCATCCAACCTGCTCCATCAAGTAAATATCTTCGATCGGTTGATAAATACATCAAGCTATTCTCTCCTCGACATGACCCTCTTGATCATCCTTGATCCTTGGCCGAGCTCCAAAGCATATATTCTGACTGATATACCGTAAGCCTTCCTTGTTCTCCACGATTGACCAGTTTTCATGGATCCCCACAAGATATCACCTTGCGATGCTCACGAGACTTGCTTGTTTGGGTAGGTCACACCCTTGTCCATTTGGGTAGGCCACACCCTTGCCGGACTAGTCCTTTATCGCCTTTTCGCTCCACTACAGAGATCAAGAACGCATAGAGTAGTCTAGACAAACTCCTCAAGGATAAAACCTCGAGATATCTCCTCTCCGCACAATGTGGTCAGCTCGTCCAACCAACATTGCCCCGAATACCTCCACATGAGACCATTCGAGCATGGCACCATCATTGCCCACACAACTGTGCCACGGTGGACCCATCTCCTATGGATTTGGGGGAGTCGGGTACACAGTCAAAGCTCTAGGATCCTTCTTAAACCAAGAGAAATCATTGAGTATCCACATATATCTTGGCAGACTACCATCATTCCAAATATCATGCATCCCGAGCCCTCCGATATCATGCCATGGCTATGCCACTCCTTGGCGAACCATTGCTCTCTCACTACCTCAGCAAGGCATCCCTCCAAATCTCACCCTAGAGGTTCCAAATGATCAAGTAGCATTGCAAATTTTGGCCATGCCCAATCCTTCGCAGCACCATGCCACGCCCATGTCGGCACCCCATGTGACATGCCTGTGGATAAGCCCGTGATAATATGTCATGAAGGAATGGGTGCACTACCACTTCTCTTGGTTGCTCCTACTACTAGTAAATCATAGTAGTTGATCCCCCTCGATCACAAGTCTATACATTCGCGACCTCAACCTCACAAAGATAATACTTGTATATGTCGTCAGCAACTCTACTCCTAGAATAGTATTGTCGAAGAGGTGGCTCCTATCTACCGCCATAAATCTGGAGCCATGACCTCAAATCACGAGTCCTCTCCCCCTCTACTACCTCCAATGTTATCATTGAAATTGATCTTGAGATAACTCAAAGATGAGAGCTCACAGATATAAATACCAAGCAAGTCATTGTACGAGCAATCAGGAAACCCAAGTGAAGAAGGCTAGTCTAGTCATCAATGAGTGGATAATCTCAATGGCTTATTGTAATACCCAAAATTTTAAAACAAAACCCACTAAAAAAAATAATATTAATAAATAATAAAAAAATTAAACCAGCACGTGCAATGCATATGCTGAAAATTAGCGTGCAAAGAGAAAAATGCCCGTGAGTTCTTTTCTTCTCCAGATTGGGAGTCCTAAAATCCATGAGAAATTTAGATGAATTAGAACTCTAAAACCTCCCTCTTTGAGGTCTATTTAAAGACCTAAATCTTCACTTTTTGCCTCATCGAAAAATCTCCAAAACAATCTCTGTTTTCTTTCCTCTTTTCTTCCCATTTTTCTAGTAGGTTTGTTTTTAATTTGGCCATCATAAATCAGCTCAAAATCCCATCTAAATCAAGTAAATCTCTTCCCTCTTATTCCCTCAATCCTTCCTAGTTTTAATCTTAAAATTTTTTGAGTTTTTCTATTGAAAATTCCTTGAAAATCATTTGTTTTTTTTTTCCCTATTTTGTCTTCCATCTTTGATTTCTATCATCGTGAGCCGATTGGGCCGATCGTCGGACCCGACCAATCGTCACTGTCGAGGATTGCCCCTCCGACCGTGGTGGTTGTTGGGTGGGAGGAATATGTCCTAGTTCAGGAACAAAGGGAGCAAGAGCTCTCTTGTTCCGTGAAGGAAAAAGAGGAAAGGAGGAGGACGTGCGGTCCTCTATTTTTCTGTGAAAAAAAAGAAGAAAAAAAAGAAAGGAAAAGGAAAGAAAAGAAAAAAATAAATAACTAAAAAAATGAAAGAGTTTCTCTCTCTTCTCTCTATCCCTTCAATCTGAACCTTGCTTTCTCTCTCTAAAATATTTTATTTTCTCTCTCTATTTTCTTTCTCTAAATTTTTCTCTCTTTAGACTGTTTCTCTCTCTTTCTCTCTCAAAGTTATTTTTCTAAGATTAGCCTAGTGAAAGACTTCCTTTTGATAATTTTGATCGAACTTAATGAAGGATCCAATCTTAAGTGAGATTTTAATTTAGAATTTATTTAGATCTAATTTTGCATTAGAATTAATGTAAAAATATAATTTTGAACAATAGGTTCTGAAGATTTTATTAAAGGTTAATCAGTCTGTTCAATGGCTTGTGAAAGGTAAGTAATGAATCATCTTCTCAAAATATTTTATATTTATTTTAAAAAATAAATAATTATTCTTTAAAATTATACATGATTTATAAAATTATGTTTTGAACAAAAAATAATTCTAAAATACTATGATTTATTGATTATACATATGTTCAATAAAAATTATGATATGTTATGATACAAAAATATTTTAATACAGATCGGATTTATACTCTCAGCCTAACTATGTTTCAGTAGATCCCGTTAATGGAGATTATGCATTGGTAATCAGTGGATCCTATCAATGAGGATTATACGTTGGTTTTTAGTGGATCCTATCAGTGGAGGTTGTGCGCTAGTATTTAGTGAACCTTGTCAGTAGGGATTGTGCGCTGATATTCAGTGAACTCCGTCAATGAAGATTAAACATTAGTCATAGTCGTGATTGTTGAGTTATGAATATTTTGATTTGAATCGAATTTATGATTATATTGTATATAAATATTTGAAAAGATTGGATTTGTATTGAATTAGCATGAAATATATTTTTATGTTTATTTACAATATTGTTCTTGAATATTATATAATATCTGAAATATCTAGTTGAGATATTTGTTATTTACTAAGCTGTCAATCTCATTATCTCTCTTTTTTATTTTTCAGATTCAGATAATTAGTTATAAATATGGACAATAATTCTACGACAGAGCTTTTAGAAGCGAGATTTAGTATTATCAACTTCATTGAACTTAGATCCATTATTTTATTTTTTAGTAAAACTTTATTGGTTGTAAGATATTTGATTTAATTATTTAAATTAAAGTTAAATAATAATTATTGAAATTTTATTTTGCTGTGATGCTTTGATATCGTGATGAGATGCCTTACATGCTTATAAAGAGAGTTCTTCATAAGCATGCGGCGGTTGTTACGACCCCTAGACTTACGATATCGAATTCGAAGACATGACAATTAATATGGTATTAGAGCAATTCAAATAGTTCAAAGCATAAGTGGATAAATTATGACACATAGAATAAGAAATACGAGTACAGATGGGTAAACACTAGCTGGGGACATCGGGATGATAACTTATTTTGATCGTGATATAATTTTGAAACATAAATTAGACAGAAGTATATTGATAGATTTGAATCAGAGTGCACAATGGGAGCATAGTAGTTCGAGTTACCTTCAAGTTGATCAGAACGGTAATTTGATCTGAAAGATGAAAGATTTGATTTCAAAAATTAGAGGATGATCATGATTTGAAATAAATTTTGAGGATCCATGTAAGAAAAATTTTGAGGATGAAAATTACTTTTAGGGGTATAGAATGTAATATCCAAAATTTTAAAATAAAATTTACTAAAAAATAATATTAATAAATAATAAATAATTGAACCAGCATGTGCAATGCATGTGCTGGAAATTAGCGTGCAAAGAGGGGAATGCACGCGAGTTCTTTTCTTCTCCAGATTGGGAGTCCGAAAATCCATGGGAAATTTAGATGAATTAGAACTCTAAAACATCCCTATTTGAGGTCTATTTAAAGGCCAAAATCCTTACTTTTTTTTCCTCACTGAAAAATCTCCAAAATAATCGCTGTTTTCTTCCCTCTTTTCTTTCCATTTTTCCAGCATGTTTGTTTTTAATTTGGCCATCAAAAATCAGCTCAAAATCCCATCTAAATCAAATAAATCTATTCCCTCAATCCTTTCTGGTTTTAATCCTAAAATTTTCTAAGTTTTTCTGTTGAAAATCCCTTGAAAATCATTTATTTTTCCCAAATTCTCTATTTTATCTTCCGTCTTTGATTCTCGTCGCCATGAGCCACCGTCGATTGCCGGACCTGACCAGTTGTCGCCACCGAGGATTGCCCCTCTAGCCATGGTGGTTGTTGGGTGGAGGGAATATCTCATAGTTCAAGAACAAAGAAAGCAAGAGCTCTCCTATTCCGTGAAGGAAGAAGAG
This sequence comes from Elaeis guineensis, assembly GCF_000442705.2. NCBI lineage: Eukaryota > Viridiplantae > Streptophyta > Magnoliopsida > Arecales > Arecaceae > Elaeis > Elaeis guineensis. The sequence goes on from NC_025997.2 coordinate 123,340,918, forward strand.
GAAAGGAGGAGGACATGCGGTCCTCTGTTTTCTCATAGGGAAAAAAAAGAGGAAAAAGAAAAAAAGAAAAGAAATAGAGAAAGAAAAGAAAAAAATAACTAAAAAAATGAGAGAGTTTCTCTCTCTCCCTTCAGTCTGAACCCTTACTTTCTCTCTCTTTAATGTTGGACTTTCTCTCTCTATTTTTTCTCTAAATTTTTTTCTCTCTAGACTGTTTCTCTCTCTTGATAAATTTTTCTCTCTCAAAATTATCTTTCTAAAATTAGCTTAGTAAAAAGCTTTCTTTTGATGATTTTGATCGAGCTTAGTGAAGGATCCGATCTTAAGTGAAATTTTGATTTGAAATTTATTTAGATCTAATTTTGTATTAAAATTAATATAAAAATATAATTTTGAACAATAGGTTCTGAAGATTCTCTTAAAAATTAATTGATCTATTCGTTCAGTAGTCTATGAAAGATAAGTAATGAATTATCTTCTCGAGATATTTTATATTTATTTTGAAAAATAAATAATTATTTTTTAAAATTATGTATGATTTATGAAATTATATTTTAAATAAAAAATAATTTTGAAATACTATGATTTATTGATTATACATATGTTCAATGAAAATTATGCTATGTTATGATACAAAAGTATTTTGATACAGATCGAATTTATGCTCTCAGCCTACCTATGATTCAGTGGATCCCACCAATGGAGATTATACATTGGTAATCAGTGGATCCTGCTAATGGAGATTATACGTTGGTACTTAGTGGATCCTGTCAGAGGGGTTGTGCACTGATATTTAGTGGACCCTACCAGTGAGGGTTGTGCGCTGATATTCAGTGGACCCGCCAATAGGGGTTAAACGTTGGTCATTGTCGTGACTGTTGAGTTATGAGTATTTTGAGTTGAATCGAATTTATGATTATATTGTATATAAATATTTGCAAAGATTGGATTTGTATTGAATTAGCATGAAATATATTTTTATATTTATTCACAGCATTGTTCTTGAATATTATATTATATCCGAAATGTCTAGTTGAGATTTTGTTACTTACTGAGCTATCAAGTTTATTACTTCTCCCTTTTATTTTTTAGATTCAGATAATTAATTATAAATATGGATAATAATGTTGGGACAGAGCTTTTAGATGTAAGATTTAGCATTGTCAATTTCATTGAACTTAAATCTATTATTTTATTTTTTAGTGAAACTTTATTAGATGTAAGACATTTGATTCAGTTGTTTGAATTAAAGTTGAATAATAGTTATTTAAATTTTATTCCGTTATGATGCATTGATATCATGATGAGATGCTTTATACTTCTTGAGAGAATTCTTTATAAGTATGCGGTGGTTGCAATGATCTTAGACTTACGATCTCGGATCGAGGGAGTGACACTTATGCCAGCACCCTCTCTAAGATAAATCTCGTTAACTGCTATGCCACCACAAAAATGCCTTTATTTTTGGCCAACTATATATAACATGCAATACAAACTATGGGCATCCTAGATAGATCAGAACCCATGCTCAATTGCAATGCCTCCAAGAAGACTTGAACCAGAGCCATAGTGTTGGCGATCATAGGGAAAAATCCAACCATCCTTCAAACTTGCAAGACTCTTGAGCAATATAGGAGGACATGATCCATGGTCTCATCATCCAAGCTGCAGCATGGGCAGATGGATGGAAGGTCCATATCTCTAGTATGCGGAAGAATTTTCCGGCATGATGGACGTCTAATATTTTTTCTTCATTTTGTTACTTCTTGTTGCCTTTTCATATGTATGGGTTGCTCAGTAACTTGCAAGAGCATGCAGATTGTTGGGATATACCGATCAGTCCCCCTCACGCCGACTCACCGTCGGTCCTGTCTGACCAGCATCCGACTCTGCCGACCGACGACTGCCGACACTGACCGACCGAGTATACGTCAGTCGGGCAGACCCTCTCCGCTCCTGACTGGCCGAACTGTGGAGCCCGATATCTGACTCCCGCAACGCACCCGACTGACCATCGGAGGGTTCCTGGATTTTCATCCGATATTCCTCAATCAGGCACCGACATATAGTCGGTCGACTCCTTCAAACGCTGTACGACTGCTGGAGACTATCCGTCCTGACAGCGACGTGCGGCATAGCCGCCCTGGGGCATTATCCAACCTAAATCATGGGTCAACCCTAGTGATTTGACAGCCCCATGATGATTTGACAGCCTCACGGTGGCTCTGACAGTCTTCGATGATTTGACAATTCTCTCATTATCTGCGTCATTAATGACAGCGCCATGCTGCGCCCTACTATAAAATGGGGAAGACAACAGTGCTGGAGGAGATTCCTTTCGAAACCCCTGAACTCTTCCTTTCTAGCTCTCGCTCTCTCTCTCTCACTGACCTCCTTGATTCTTTTCTACTGTTGCCTAGTCTCCTCTCTGACTTGACCGTCGGAGGGTCCCCACCGGAGCCACCTCCGGTCAGTGCAGACTTCTTTTGCAGGCGCTCGCTCCCGCCAACCAGGCAACGAGGGGATTGGCCGCAATAGGTTTTGGTGCGCCAGGTAGGGGCATCGACAGGGATTACAACCCCCATAGAACTCGAAACATCCTTTCGAGATGACAAGAATCAGAGCTCAGCAGTCGAGGGCCACCGAATCAGCGAGACACTCTTTCCGTTGAGCAAGGAAGGAGAAGCGGCCGCAAATATCGTCCGCCTCCCTCTCAAATTCATCGGGTGACTCCACCCTCGGGGTCTCTCAGTATCGACGGGCCGACGACTACAAACGCAGGTTCGAAAAAATCGATCGTCGGCTTGCCCAGCTGCAGGTGGACGGACAGAAGTCCTCGAACGACGTCGATTTTCAGACCACCCAACCTCTCTCCCGACTCATCCTCGACGAGCCGATTCCTAGTCGGTTCAAGATGCCCAATGTGGAGCCCTATGACGGCTCCACCGACCCAGTTGACTACCTGGAGAGCTACAAGGTTCTCATGACGATCCAAGGGAAGACCGATGTCCTTCTTTGCATCGGCTTCCCCGTCACACTTCGCAAAGCTGCCAGGGCCTGGTACTCCGACCTTCGCCCAAGAAGTATCCACTCCTTTGGACAGCTTGAGCATTCTTTTGTGGCCCACTTCAGCACCAGTCGGAAGCCGTCACGAACCTCGAACAGCATTTTTTTCCTTAAATAGAAAGAAAATGAGATGCTCCGACACTTCGTGATGCGATTTAATGCGGCCACGCTCGAGGTCCGAGACCTTAACGAAGACATAGCCATCTCAGCCATGAAGAGGGGACTAAGGGGGTCCCGATTTACCTACTCTTTAGACAAGTCCCTCCTCCAAACATACGCTGAACTGCTGGAGCGCGCGTACAAGTACATGCATATGGATGAAGGAGCTTCCGATCGGCACCTGACTGAGACCAAGGGCCCGAAGGAGAAGCGAAGGAAGGGTCGGGCCCCTATCGAGCCTAGCAGGCCCCCGACCGACAAACAGGTCTCACCCCAGCAGCGGAGCCAGAGGTCGCCTTGACGGTGGAGTCCGAGGCCGATGCGTCTCAGGTATGACTCCTATACTCCTCTCTCTGCTCCTCGTGCACAGATTTTGATGGAGATCAAAGGGGAGGAATATCTGCGACGGCCTCCGCCTTTGAATGCAAAGGGCCTCGACCGGTGAAAGTACTATCAATTCCATCGGGGCTATGGCCACAACACCGAGCAGTGCATCCAACTCAATGATGAGATCGAGGCCCTCATACGCTGAGGGTATCTCGATAAATTTTGGAGAAACCCGCCGACTCGACCCATCACCGATCGACGACCCCAGCCGACTGAAGAAGCAACGAATAACCAGCCTACGACCGGGATCATCAACATGATCTCCAAACGACTGAGCCTGGGGACGACTGCTGGAGGGGAGCCGACGAAGAAGCTGAGCGAAGACGATGTAATTACTTTTACAGATGAAGATGTTTGGGGTGTCCAAACTCCCCATGACGATGCTGTTGTTATCTCGGCAACAATAGCAAATTATGATGTAAGAAGGATCTTTGTAGATAATGAAAGTTCGATGAATATTTTATTTTATTCGACCTTCTTCCGAATGCGACTGTCGGCCGACCGGCTCAAGAGAGTCTCTACACCCCTAATAGGCTTTGCTGGAGATGCTGTCACGGTGGAAGGGGAAGTTACTTTGCTCATGATGGCTGGAACCGAACCACGACAAAGCACAGTCCACTTGACCTTTACGATCGTCCAAGTGCCTTCGGCCTACAATGCTATACTTGGAAGGCTCAGACTAAACACCCTCAAGGTGATAGTCTCGACGTATTATCTGCTGGTTCGGTTTCCAACCAAAAATGGAGTCAGAGAGATACGCGGGGATCAATAGCTCGCTCGCCCGCTTGCCGATACTTCCAGATCTCTGCTCAAAGCAACGAATTAAAGGGCTTCCTGACGGTCGACAAGTTGGACCAAAGGGAAGGGGAAGAACGGGGTGAACCGGCCGAACAGCTTGTTCCCATCCCGATAACGGGGAATCCCGAACGAGTGGTCTGAGTTGGGTCTCAATTACCCGACCCCGAGCGACGACAGCTAGTGGAGTTGCTGAAGGCCAATGCCGACGTATTCGCTTGGTCGGCAGCAGATATGTCGAGCATCCCCATGAGACGATGACACACCGACTCAACATCGATCCAGTAATAAGGCCGGTGAGGCAGAAGAAGCGGTCTTTTGCTCCAGAAAGACAGAAGGCCATCGACAAAGAAGTGGACAAGCTACTCAAGGCGGACTTCGTTAGAGAAACTACATACCCCGATAGGCTCGCCAACATTGTCATGGTGAAAAAAGCCAACGGGAGCTGGAGGATTTGCATCGACTATATCGACCTAAACTGCGCCTGCCCAAAGGACAGCTTCCCACTCCCGAAAATCGACCAGCTGGTAGATGCGACGTCCGGCCATCGACTGCTCAGCTTCATGGATGCTTTTGCCGGATATAATCAGATCCGGATGGCGCCCGAAGATGAGGAGCACACAGCCTTCGTGACCGCCAAGGGCCTCTACTGCTACAGAGTAATATCCTTCGGGCTGAAGAACGTCGGAGCCACTTACCAGCGACTCATCAATAAGGTCTTCAAAGACCAAATCGGACGCAACATGGAGGTGTATGTGGACGACATGCTGGAAAAGAGTGTGCAGACTATAGATCACGTTCGAGATCTCGAGGAAACTTTTCACACTCTGCGACAACACCAGATGAAGCTGAATCCGACTAAGTGCGCCTTCGAGGTGACTTCGGAGAAGTTCCTCGAGTTTCTCATTTCTCAAAGAGGAATTGAGGCTAACCTTGAGAAAATAAAGACAATCATCGACATACGGCATCCGGACACCAAGAAGGAGGTCCAGCAGCTGAACGGAAGAATCATCGCACTCAACCGATTCATCTCTCGATCGGCTGAAAGATGCCTCCTGTTCTTCAAAACCCTGAGACAGGTGAAGGACTTCTCTTGGTCGGATGAGTGCCGGCGGGCCTTTGAGGACCTGAAAAGGTACCTGGCCTCCTTGCCACTGCTTGCGAAGCTGAAAGTCAGAGAGACGCTGTACCTCTATTTGGCCACTTCTCCTGAAGCGGTTAGCTCGGTGCTCGTTGATGTGTAGTCATTGATAGCACCAAAAATAACTCTACTCACTACGTAGGTAGGATGAGTCGAGATCGTATCCTCAGGGACCTTGGGTTAAGTTGAGATTGCAAGATAAAAGAAAGAAGCGTTGTTTTTGATTTAGAAAATAAATTATCTTAAAATTGAGGTAATTAGAAAATAAAGAACTTGGGAGTTTTGAATTACTTTGCACTAGCAGAGTTGTATCTCTTTTTTTTTTAATTAAATGGATGCGATTAATCTTAGAAAAAATACCTGTCTTTCCTCGGCACGCTCCGTACCCATAGATCACGGCGCGTCTCCGAAAAGTATTAGGTAAATAACTCTTCTTTCCTCGGCACGCCCCGTATCCATAGATCACGGCGCGTCTCCGAAAAGTAAAAGTTATTCCTAATATTAATCTAACAAGAAAGCATAAATAAAAACATATAAATGAGAGCAAATAAAGAACTCATGACAATTTAAATAAAAAGCATAATCTTTATTACATAAAAAGAAATACAGAAAAGTTTAGAACAATAAACCATCTCTGTGTCGTTATAAAATTTCTTCTCCACTCCCGAGATTGCTAGCCTAGCTGCTCATGAAGTAGTCCCTTTCTATCCCTCTATGCAAAGCTCTAGAAGAATTTCTGGGCTCTCCCTCCAATGGGAGTACAAAAGTCATTTTATAGGTGTTAGGAGGGAGGAGTTTTACATGATTTTTCGATGTGAGACTAAAGAAAATACAAATCTTTCCTTTCAAAATATTTCTAAATATAAATTTTTTTTCTTTAATAAGTATTTGTTTGACCGCCATCAAAAATTTCTTGTGAACCCGTCTGCCGTGCGCCCACACCCGCGCGATGCTGCACCCGTGCCCGCGTCCGTCCCACGTCTGCATCCGTCCCGCATCCCGCGTCAGCGCCCCGCCCCGCATCCGCATCCCGCGTCCATGCGCGGGTGTTCACGCACGCCACTTTCTTTTGTTTTGAATTCACGTGAAACATGCGCCCAGAGCCTTTGAATTCACGTGAAATATTTTTTTTTTATATTTCAAAAAGAAACAAAAGTTTCTTCACAACGACATCTATATCCTTTTGGATTCCTTGCATAGTATCTTCATTTTCTATAATACCATATGCATCCTTCTTTTATTTTAATTTTATTTTAAGTTCAAATTTCTTCAAACTTGAATCTTTTTGATCTAAGAATTGAACTCTTTGTATCGACGATCATCTTTCCTGTAAAACACAAAAAAAAATATCAAATTTTTAATAAATAAAATAAATTAAATATAATTTTTTGCTTTAAATGATTTAAATTATATGTTTATCACATCCCCCAACTTGAATTTTGCTCGTCCTCGAGTAAAATAGATATATCAGCATTGTGTACCGACTCGATTTTGAATCAAAAATTAGGTTAGGCATCCCACAAGGTAGATGATACTTGGTCAGACCATTAAAGAGATATTTCATTAGATTATCAATTTAACCCAATTAGTGGTTGAGTATTAACTAAAGAAATTTCAGAGCTTTTCTTTCACCAACTCTCCACTTTACTCTTTAAATTCTCTAACTTAATGGGAAAGAGGTTTATTATCTTCTTGCAATTTAGTCCCCTTAATATATATATATATATATTATTATTTTTTTATATAACATTGCCTACCTTTTTACGCGAACCACAATGCTTACTTAGGCGAAAGGGCCCGGTTACTCAGTAGGAAATCAATGTTTTTTTTTTTTTTTTTTTTAAGAAGAATTTTTGCATACCTCGATCTTTCCACCCAATTTCTCATGAAGCAGATTCTTTATTGAGATCAGTAAGAAGAGGGTTGTAGAATCACTCCTAAAATTTGGTCTAGTTTAAACCCTACCATTCATTGAATTTTCTTAATAATTTATTCCTCAGTATCTCTAAAATTATCTTGACCGTTAATCATTCATTTATTAGGATGCCTAATTGACTCTTAATCAAAATAAAATTTGAATACACAAAACTAATTATTTCTGACCATACTCGAGGATTTGATTAATTTCCTTTCCCCCCCCAACTTAATCTACATTGTCCTCAATGGAGTAGGAAAGTAAAGAAAATAAAATGAGAGAGTGCACCTGGGATAATTTTGCTTCGAAAGTTGAAGATAGCTTCATTGATTAATAGGCTCTTATTCTAAATTCCTGCAGCTGCGGTAAAGTAAAAAATATGAAATCGTTGGGTTGCCTCCCAACAAGCGCTAAGTTTTACGTCTTCAGCCAGACTGAATTGAGTATTATGGCAGTTTTGAATCCACTAAATCAACAGATTCAATTAATTCTCCATCACTAATTCCATCTATGTAAGGTTTCAATCGCTGACCATTCACTTTAAAAGTGTTCTCCTGTTTAGGATTTTTGAGTTCTATAGCTCCATGAGAAAATACCTGAGTTACAATGAAAGGTCCGTCCCAACGTGAGCGAAGTTTTTCAGGAAACAGACGTAATCTAGAATTGAAGAGCCAAACTTTTTGATTGGGCTTGAACGTTTTTCGTGTAATAAATTTATCATGGTATGCTTTAGTTCGCGCCTTATAAATTTTGATACTCTCATACGCTTCATTGCGTAGCTCTTCAAGTTCATTTAATTGGAGTCTCCTATTGGAACCTGCATTTTTCATATCAAAGTTAAATTGCCGTATGGCCCAAAATGCACGATGTTCTAATTCCACCGGCAAATGACAAGCTTTTTCGAATACAAGTAGATAGGGAGACATTCCTATGGGTGTTTTAAAAGTAATACGGTAAGCCCATAATGCATCATCTAAGTGAAGAGATCAATCCTTTCTATCGGGTCTAACCGTCTTTTCTAGGATATGTTTAATCTTCCTATTTGACACCTCTACCTGACCATTAGTTTGGGGGTGATATGGTGTGGTCACTTTGTATGAAATATTATATTTTTTCATAAGTGCTTCAAAATGTTTATTCGTAAAATGAGTCTCTCCATCACTAATGATCACCCTTGGGAAGCCAAATCGACTAATGATGTTTCGTTGGATAAAACTAATTACAATTTTATTATCATTAGTCCATGTAGCTATTGCCTCCACCTATTTTGATATGTAATCAACTGCCACCAGAATATATTCAAATCCAAATGAGGCTGGAAAAGGTCCCATGAAATCAATCTCCCAAACATCGAAGATTTCTACTACTAAAATGGGGGTCAGCGGCATCATATCCTTTTTGGATAAATTTTCTGTTTGCTGACATCGCAGACAACTTCGATCAAATTCATGTGCATCCTTGAAAAGCGTTGGCCAATAAAACCCACTCTGCAGTACTTTTGCTACAGTTTTTCTTCCACTAAAATATCCCCTACATGCCGAAGAATGGCAAAAAGTGAGAATGCTTTGGAATTCACTTTCGGGGACACAACGGCGAATAACTTGGTCAGGACAATATTTGAATAGTTCAGGTTCTTCCCAGAAATAATGTTTAATTTACGAGAAAAATCGATCCTTTTCTTGTTTTGTCCAGTGAGAAGGTACTTGTCCTGTTAACAAGTAATTGACAATATGGGCAAACCATGGAGGACGGCTAGAGGAGATTGCGAAAAGTTGTTCGTCAGAAAATTTTTCTTTGACCTCATCTATGCCTATCGTGTGTTCAACTAAGATCCTCGAGATGTGATCAGCTACCATATTCTCAGAACCCTTCTTATCTCGGATTTCCAGATCAAATTCTTGTAAAAGAAGGATCCATCTGATCAAACGTGGTTTAGTATCTTTCTTTGAGAGGAGATATTTCAGAGCCGCATGATCAGAGTAAACTAGAACCTTAGACCCTAACAGATATGAGCGAAATTTTTCAAGGGCGAACACTACTGCTAGTAGCTCTTTTTCTGTTGTGGTGTAGTTTAATTGGGCATCGGAAAGAGTCTTGCTAGCATAATAGATCACATGTGGCTCCTTATTGATTTTTTGGCCTAAGACGGCACCTATTGCAAAGTCAGAGGCATCACACAAAATCTCAAATGGAATGGACCAGTCAGGGGGTTTTATTATGGGTGCTGTTGTCAGGGCTGTTCGTAATGTGTTGAACGCTTTCAAACAGTCTTCATCAAAGACAAATGGTGTATCCTTGGCCAACAAATTGCACAAGGGTCTTGAAATCTTGCTAAAGTCTTTGATGAAGCGTCTATAAAATCCGGCATGACCTAAGAAAGATCGTATTTGTCGGATCGAAGTAGGGGGTGGTAGTTTTGAAATGACCTCAACTTTAGCTTTATCTACCTCGATCCCTTTTTCAGAAATAATATGTCCTAATACAATTTCTTTCCGCACCATAAAATGGCTCTTTTCCCAACTTAAGACAAGATTTATCTCCATGCACCGTTTAAGAACTTTGGAAAGATTATGGAGACAATCCTCAAAGGTGGTTCCAAACACAGAAAAATCATCCATAAAAACTTTAAGACATTTGTCCACCATATCCGAAAAAATGGCCAGTATACACAGTTGAAATGTAGCGGGTGCATTGCAAAGCCCGAATGGCATACGCCGAAAAGCGAAGGTGCCATAAGGGCAGGTGAAGGTAGTCTTTTCTTGATCATCCGAAAATACAGGTACTTGATTGTACCCTGAATAACCATCAAGAAAATAGTAGAAACTTTGTCCTGCTAACCGTTCTAGGATTTGGTCGATGAAGGGCAATGAAAAATGATCCTTCCTAGTAACGACATTCAGTTTTCTATAATCTATGCATACTCGCCATCTAGATGATATGCGAGTTGGAAGTAGTTCACCTTCTTCATTCTCTACCACAGTAATACCAGATTTCTTAGGTACTACTTGAGTGGGACTGACCCATTTACTATCGGATATGGGGTAGATGATTCCAGCATCTAACAACTTTACCACCTCTTTCTTTACTACTTCACGCATGTTTGGGTTCAATCTCCTCTGCATATCTCGATGGGGTTTGGCATGTTCTTCAAAATGAATATGGTGCATGCAAATGGAGGGGTCAATTCCTTTTAAATCGACAATGGACCAACCGATAGCCTCTTTGTGTTCCTTCAGAATACCAACCAATTGTGCTTCCTGATTAGGGGTCAAGTCTGATGCAATGATTGCCGGGAGGGTGTCATTTAGTCCTAGAAATACATACTTAAGCGTAGCAGGAAGAGGTTTCAATTCTAACGTAGGTGGTGATTCTAAAGATGGGACTATTGGTGTACTGGCTAATGTGGGTAGTGGCTCATACTTGATTGTCCATGGAGGAGTGATTTTATCGTGTGGTGTATTTAACAAGATGTTAATTTCTTTCATATATTCCTCAAAGTCACACACTCCAAAGTGAGCCAAGCAAGTGTCTAAGGGATCTGGTGCTAGAATTATGGGTGTTGTATCTTCTATAATATCTTCTAGTGTATCTACTTCGAAGCAACTATCCATTGATGGTCCTTGGGAAGCATTAAACACATTCAGTCTTAGTTTCTTATTCCCAAACGATACGTCCATGACTCCTGTCCTACAATTAATGCATGCATTTGCCGTAGCTAGGAAGGGTCGTCCTAAGATAATGAAAATTTGTCTGGGGTTGCCACTTAATTTTATATCGAGAACCAGAAAATCAACTGGAAAGTAAAACTCATCTACCTTGACCAAGACATCCTCAAGCATTCCACGTGGTTTCTTAATTGATCTGTCGGCTAACTGCAGTGTGACTGATGTGGGTTTCAGTTCTCTAAATCCAAAAAGTTCATACACCGAACTAGGTAAAAGATTCACACTTGCCCCTAAATTCAGAAGAGCTTTTTCAATATGATAATCTCCTATAACACAGGAAATGATGGGGGCTCCTGGGTTCTTAAGCTTTGGAGGAGTGGCATGCTGGAAGACAGAACTAGCCTGTTCAGTGAGACGTACTTTCTTTGAGATTTGTGATCTAGATTTACATTTTTGGGTGCACAAATCCTTCAAAAATTTAGCATAAGCAGGGACCTGTTTGATTGCATCTAGAAGGGGAAGATTAATTTGGACTTGCTTAAACAATTCCAACATCTCATCAAGTTTTTCTCCCTTCTTATCTGCAGGAATAGGGGCTTTCAGGGCATCCGAAAATGGGACTTTAGACAAGTAAGATGATTCCGGTACAGTTGGTTCCTTCTCTATTTTCAGGTCCTCCTTGTTCTTGGGTGGTTTAGATTCGATTAGAAGTTTAGGGTTGGTCACATTGGTTTTACTAGTGTGTTCAATGACCTTCCCACTTCTCAGAGTCATGATTGATTTGGCATGTTCAGAAAAAACTTCTGGGATATTAGAACTCTCAATCACAAATTTTCCTCTTGGGTTGCTCTCGGGTTGGCTAGATAACTTTCCTCCTTCCCTCCTACTAAATGCAGTTGCTAGTTGACCTATTTGGGTCTCTAGCTTAGCAATGGATTGTGTGTGGGAGTTAAGGGTCTGAGTGTTGACTTCTAATCGTTCTAATGCTTTCAGGACTTTTTTCTCAAAAGCTGAGCTGTGACCAGTAGTAGACGGTTGAGGAACATTTTGAAATTGATGGTATGGTCCATGCCTATATGTTGGGTCTTGATATTGAGGTCGAGGTGTGACAGGACCAACCACTGGTTGTGGTCTCCAGGAAAAATTTGGATGGTTTCTCCAGCCGGGGTTATAAGTGTTCGAATATGGATCGTTTCCTGGTCTGCGAGCTTGTTAGACTTGAGCTTGTTGAACTTGCTCATGCACAAACTCAGAAAATTGAGGTGCGGCTGGGCATTCACTAACAAAATGGTTCAGACTTGCACACAATGCACAAACTTCTTGGATTGGGTTAGGTGGAATCGAGGATTGTCCAGTATTTAGAAGACGATCTAATTTTTGGGACAGTTCATCTACCTTTTGATGGATATCTATGGCATTTTCTACTTCATATATTCCACCTCTTTTTGGGTTTAACATGAGTTTATCTCTAATAGAGGCAGACATATGATGTAATGAATTTTCACTTAAAATTTCAAACAGTTGCCATGCTTCATCCTCACTTTTCAGCATGAATGTCCCATCGCATGATGCATCGACTATTTATCGATGTCTTTCAGAGAGCCCATCATAAAAATATTGGATTAACTGCCACTTGGGTACAGCATGGTGGAGATATTTTCTAATAAGGTCCTTTAATCTTTTCCATGTTTCATGAAATATTTCTCCATCTAATTGGAAAAAACTAGTTATGGCTTTCCTTATTTGATTCATTTTTTCTATGAAAAAATATTTCTTGAGAAACTCTCCTTGCAGCTGGTCCCAGGTTGATATAGTCATGGAATCCAAAGTATGTAGCCAGTATTTGGCTTTGTCCTTAAGTGAAAAAGGGAATAATTTTAACCTAAGAGCATCATCGGAGAAGTTGTGAATTTTGACAGTTGAGCATATCTCAAGAAATTCTTCAAGATGTTTACAAGGGTCCTCATTACTAAGTCCATAAAATGAAGGTAACATTTGGATTATACTGGACTTAATTTCATATTGAGTGGCCTCCACAGGGGGCACTTGAATACAAGGAGAGTAGGTATATGTGGAAAGAGTAAAGTACTCCTTCAATTGCTTGGGTGGATCATTCTCTTGATTTCGGTCCATATTTTTACGTCTGTTGGCTCTAAAGGTTCTTTCTATTTCTGGATCAAAAGGTTGAATTTCTGGTCATAACAATCTACGGTCAAGCATACACCTTACAATTATACTGTAGAGCAAACACAGAAATTTTTTTTTTTATAATATATATTTTTATAATAAAGTGAGAAAAGAATGAAAAAAATCTAAAGAGAAGAACCTAAGAATCTTAAATCTATAAAAAGGGAGAAATTAGTTAATGTTTAGATGTTAATTGCAATCAACTTAAACAATCATAGACTCTCTATCCTAAGGTTAACTTAGATCTAGACAGCTCCTAACTTTCAAGACCGCCTTTGAGCACTCCAAGCTCAAGACTGACTAACTGACTCGGCCAGGTAAGCGTAAGATGTGGGAGGTTCCCTGCTCGTTGCTTTCCTTAGACACCAACTAAGTTGGCCAGGTCAATCAATGGAACCAATTGAAAACCACTTTCTTTAACCACTTGCCTTAGACACCGGCCAATTAACCAATCCGCACTCGGTTCAACTCTAGAGCTTTCTTTATCCTATTGAGCTCGAAATTCCTAGGGCTGATGTCTAGTTGATTTTAAATTAAGGTCTAGGTTATGCAAATGCAAGGGAGTGATTTGTGGGCCAAGGAAGGGTGATCAAATCCTCACCTTATCTGGTTAATGGGTTATTGCCCTTAAAATTAATTATGGATATGCAATGCAAATAAGCAAGGTGTCCAATCAAGTTAGAAATTTTTATATTTGAGGTTACGCTATTTTAGTTAAGTGTTATGAAATGTCAATGGCTTCTTTTTTTTTTTTTTAAGTTTTGTAAGAAAATAAATTTAAGTGATTAAGTCTACAAAGCAATAAATCACTAGGCTATAAAAAGTAGCAAATTATTCTAAGCAGAAAAATTCCTAAGTAGTAAATTAGTTATGCAACGTAATTATGTAATTATGCAAATAAGATTATCTAGCTAGAAAGCATTGAAAAAAAATTTTAAAACAAAAAATAAAAACTGAAAAGTATTTTATTTATTTATTTTTTTTTCAATTTTTTAATTCAACCGTACCAAGATCTCCGGCAACGGCGTCAAAATTTGATGCGTAGTCGTTGATAGCACCAAAAATAACTCTACTCACTACGTAGGTAGGATGAGTCGAGATCGTATCCTCAGGGATCTTGGGCTAAGTTGAGATTGCAAGATAAAAGAAAGAAGCGTTGTTTTTGATTTAGAAAATAAGTTATCTTAAAATTGAGGTAATTAGAAAATGAAAAACTTGAGAGTTTTGAATTATTTTGCACTAGCAGAGTTGTATCTCTTTTTTTTTTTAATTAAATAGATGCGATTAATCTTAGAAAAAATACCTGTCTTTCCTTGGCACACTCCGTACCCGTAGATCACGGTGCGTCTCCGAAAAGTATTAGGTAAATAACTCTTCTTTCCTCGGCACGCTCCGTATCCGTAGATCACGGCGCGTCTCCGAAAAGTAAAAGTTATTCCTAATATTAAAATAACAAGAAAGTAAAAATAAAAATATATAAATGAGAGTAAATAAAGAACTCATGACAATTTAAATAAAAAGCATAATCTTTATTGCATAAAAAGAAATACAGGAAAGTTTAGAATAATAAACCATCTCTGTGTCGTTACAAAATTTCTTCTCCACTCCCGAGACTGCTAGCCTAGCTGCTCATGAAGTAGTCCCTTTCTATCCCTCTATGCAAGGCTCTAGAAGAATTTCTGAGCTCTCCCTCCAATGGGAGTACAAAAGTCTTTTTATAGGTGTCAGGAGGGAGGAGTTTTACATAATTTTTCGATGTGGGACTAAAGAAAATACAAATCTTTCCTTTCAAAATATTTCTAAATATAAATTTTTTTTCTTTAATAAGTATTTGTTTGACCGCCATCAAAAATTTCTTGTGAACCCGTCTGCCGTGCGCCCACACCCGCGCAATGCTGCACCCGTGCCCGCATCCGTCCCGCGTCTGCGTCCGTCCTGCGTCCGCATCCCGTGTCAGCACCCCACCCCGTGTCCGCGTCCCGCATCCATGCGCGGGTGTTCACGCGCGCCACTTCCTTTTGTTTTGAATTCACGTGAAACATGCGCCCAGAGCCTTTGAATTCACGTGAAACATTTTTTTTTTATATTCCAAAAAGAAACAAAAGTTTCTTCACAATAACATCTATATCTTTTTGGATTCCTTGCATAGTATCTTAATTTTTTATAATACCATATGCATCCTTCTTTTATTTTAATTTTATTTTAAGTCCAAATTTCTTCAAACTTGAGTCTTTTTGATCTAAGAATTGAACTCTTTGTATCGGCGATCATCTTTCCTGTAAAACACAAAAAAAAATATCAAATTCTTAATAAATAAAATAAATTAAATATAATTTTCTACTTTAAATGACTTAAATTATGTGTTTATCACTCGTCCGAGAGAATGAGAGCCGAATCCATCAACCTATATACTACACCAGTAAAGTGCTCCACGGTGCTGAAGCTCGGTACTCAAAGATGGAGAAGATGATATTCGCCCTGATCGTGTCTGCACAACGACTCCATCTGTATTTTTAAGCGCATGCCATCGTGGTCCTCACCGACCAGCCCCTAAGGGCGATATTGCACCGCCCCGACACATCGAGATGACTGGCGAAATGGGCAATGAGGCTCAGCGAGTTTGACATTCAGTACCGACCGCGACCTGCCTTGAAGGCCCAGGTCCTGGCCGACTTTATTGCAGAGTGCCCGACAACCGACCAAGGGTCGGAAGGCGGGAACCCGGAAAAGTTGCAATCTCGGAGCCTGACCCCGGGTCTACCTGGGTGCTGCACATCGATGGAGCTTCCAATGCTGGAGGGAGCGGGGCTGGGTTCCTGCTCACCAACTCGGAGGGGGTAGTCACTGAGTACGCCCTCCGATTCGACTTTAAAGCCTCCAACAATCAAGCCGAGTATGAGGCGCTCCTCGCTGGCTTGAGGATGGCGAAAGAGCTTGGGATCGACAGCCTCCGAGTCTTCTCCGACTCCCAACTGATCGTGGGGCAGGTCAAGGGCGAATTCGAGGCGCGAGATCCGACTATGGCAAAGTATCTCTAGAAGGTGAAAGATCTCGTGGCACGCCTCGAATATTTCGAGATCTCCCACATCCCTAGGTCGGAGAACGCTCGAGCCGATGCACTCTCCAGGCTTGCGACTTCAGCTTACGACGCCTTGGGTCGGACGTTCATGGAGAATCTCGAGCAGTCGAGCATCGACAGGGCTGAGGAGGTGCTACAATTAGCTGCCGAACCAAGCTGGATGGATCCGATTGTTCAGTATCTGACCGACAGAATTAGCCCTGAAGACCCCACGGAGGCCAAACGGCTCCGATGGTCGGCCTCCCAATACGTGATAATGGATGGCCGACTCTACAAAAGGTCATTCTCCCTCTCCTTGCTCAAATGCTTGGGACCGACCGACGCGGACTACACGCTCAGAGAAGTATACGAAGGGATCTGCGAAAATCATTTGGGGGGTAAATCCTTGGCCTACAAAGTCCTACGACAGGGTTACTACTGGCCTACTATGAGGAAGGATGCAGCTGAGCTGGTTCGGAGGTGTGAGCCGTGCCAGAGGTACGCCAACATACAACACCGACCAGCCAGCCAAATCACCCCTATTGTCACCCCGTGGCCCTTCGTCCAGTGGGGGATCGACATACTCGGTCCTTTTCCTTCGACAACTGGCCAGAGAAAGTTCATAGTCGTCGCAATCAACTACTTCACTAAGTGGGTAGAAGCTGAACCTCTGACGCAAATCACCAAGCGGAAGATGGAAGACTTCGTCCAGAGATCCATCATCTTCAGGTTTGGATGGCCGCACACCATTATCACCGACAATGGACGACAATTCGACAACCAAGACTTCAGAGACTTCTATGCGAGATTCCATATCATGCACCGACTGACCTCGATCGGGCACCCACAGTCCAATGGTAAAGTCGAGGTGACCAATCGGATCATTCTGTATGGACTTAAAATCCGACTGAATGAAGCCAAAGACCTCTGGGTCGAGGAGTTAAATTCCGTCCTATGGATGTACCGAACGACACCCCGTGTTCCAATCAGAGAATCTCCTTTCAGCTTAGCCTATGGGACAGAGGCGATGATACCGCTCGAGATCGGGCTACCATCGACTAGAGTCAAGCAGTATTAAGAGCCGGACAACTCTGAGTGTCGGAGGGCCGACCTGGACCTCCTACCCGAACTCCGATGCGAGGCTCAACTTTGTATGGCTTCTTATCGATAGAGAGTAGCCCGATACTACAATACCAAGGTCAAACCAAAACTTTTCAGGCCTGGGGATCTAGTCCTAAGAAAGGCAGAAGTCTCGAAGCCTCTAGACCAGGGAAAGTTAGCTCTGAACTGGGAAGGATCGTACAAGGTAGCAGACACCTACGGGCCGAGAGCTTACCGACTGGAGACCCTAGAAGGAACGGCCATCCCCCGGACTTGGAATGCCGACAATCTGAGGTTGTACTACCAGTGAACTTTGTATCCCCTCGTCTGGAATACAAATTCAGTTTCAAAATTTTGAAGTCCGAAATCTCGACTCTTCGACTGAGGGTCGGTGCTCGCCAGAAGTACGAGCCCCGATGCCCCGACTTGGGCTCGACGTTCCTTCAGAAATCAATGGCTCGATCGCCAACGACGCATCGAATACTTACGAGGATCGATGTATCTATAACGACGAGAGTCGCACTTCTTCTACAGTCAAACTCTCGGGCGGAACGACCAACTAACTTGCCGACTTGGCTCCGGCCAAGAAAGGCAAAGTGCCAACGCGACCAATGTCGTATTCGCAACTTACCGACCAGGTCACGATCGGTCGAAGGATATTCGGCTTACCACCGTTTATCACACGATGCGACGTATGTACCCGACCTAGGTCTAAGTAATGGGAACTCGACTTGTCATCATTTTCCTGACTGAACGCATCATACGCCATCCGACTGAATGCGTTGGACGCCATCCGACTGAACGCATCGGACGACATTCGACTATCGGATCCTACAGAATGATCCAGCCATCAAACTATGTCCAGAGATAGATCGACCTTCGACTCGACGAACGTGCTCGACTCACGTCCGAGCGACGAGCGTTTGACTCAAGCTCTCGACTGTCGGGTCATACAACAGTCGGGAGGCTGATCTAAAGTCGAAGTTCGCTCTGCCTTTGCCACGGCGCGCACTACCGACTATTCCGAATCATTACCTAGGATCCTACCGAACGTCCTAACTAATATGTCGGGCTCATGACTTATGCGTTCAAAAGCATTTCGGCCAATTACAAGTATACCGAACAAAAGTAAAAACAAAAGACCGACTAATCCCCGGAGTCGGCTTCCTCCATCGGGCGAAGATTGGGGGCGGTCGGTGCATCCACTCGGGCTTCAGGAGTCGGGGCCGCTTCGGGAGTCGGAGCCGCCTGGCCTTCGGTAGACTGGTCTGCGTCGGCCTCTACCACGGCGGTGCGATCTCCCGACGATGGGTCAGCCATCTCCTCCGCAGCTTGGGCCTCCGACTCTGGCGGCACGATGCTACTGAGGTCGAGCTCCGGATGGCTTCCCGAGCATCCTCGTACCCCACTCGGTACGAGAGGAAGCCGCTCTCCAGAAGTTCCTTCCGGTACTCCTCGAAGTCGCGGAAGTCCTCCACAGCCCGACCCATGGCTTCCTTCGTCGATTCCGCCTCCGCCCTTGCGATGTCTGCATCGGCCTGAGCAGTGGACAGGTTCTCTTCAGCCTTAGCGAGGTTCCCTAGGCTTATTTGGAGCTGCTCGTGTTCGGCCTTGAGCTCCTTGGCGAAGTCGTCCCGCTCATGACGCAGTCGACGAACAGTGCGGGACTTCCGCTTGGCGTCATCCCGGGCCGACTGCAGCTCGATCCCCGAAGCGGCCAGAGCGCCTGTGAGTCGGGAGACCTCCTCGATGAGGCGGGAGATCTCCCCCTCAAGCTGGGCCTCCCGATCGACCGACTGCTGCAGCTGGTCGACTAGTATGACCTTATCGGCCTCAGCAGCCATGGCCTTATCCTTCTAGGCCATGCGTAGATCGCCGAATCTTTGATATCCGGCCTCCAGCTCGGATATGTTATAAATCAGCTACAAAAAATGAAGCCGACCGTCAGAAGACCGAACTTAGAAAAAATGATAATGAAAACGGAAAGGAGGAAGACTTACCCGGATCATAGTCGGGTAGAAGGAGGATAGCATGTCAGATACCCGCTGATTATTCATGGCCTCGACGTCGGTCGGAAGGATGAGCGCCTGGCATAGCCTCCTGGACAAGTCATGGTTGGCCAGGGCCGACATCCCTTTGGGAAATAGGGAGTCGGTCGATGCTCTGCCCCCGGCCGACCTCCTGTCGTCGCCGGATGCCATCGGGGCCTTCCCCCATGCGGACACCTAGGCCCTGACGTCGGAAAAGGAGGGCATGCTCAAGCCCGACTGGGTCCCTCCCGAAGGTGCGGCAGTCACCGACGCAGGTTGTTCGGGCTCGCACGCCTCTTCCCGAACCTCTTCTACCGGCTGAGCAGCCGGCACACCCTCGACCGATTCCTCGACCGCCCGTCCCTCGGGCGAGGCTGCTCCCTCGGCCGATGGTCCCTCGGACGGGACTTCAATGGGCACCGTCGGCACCGACAGTGCAATGACGGGCTCCCGATCCGATGCTCGTTCAGAGTCGGGCCTCACCTCCACCCCAGTCGGCTCGCTCGGCGGAGCTACCTGAGGCCTCTTGGGAGGCCGCGATGGTTCGGCCCCTTGCGCCGGCCTCTTGCGTGCCGCATGCTGTCGGATGTCGGTTGCCGTCAACCTCATCCTTGACGGCATATCTGCAACGACAACAGACGATCAACATCGAAAAAAAAACACAACAACAGCAAAGACACAGACCTAGGCGGGGCACCGAGCTGAGACCGGCATCGTCAGGGCCTGCTCGGTGATGAGCTCCTTCTGCTTCGGCACCGAGATGTCCTTCAGATGGTGGAAGTCTTCTCGGTTCCCGACCTCCACCCGACTGTTCTCGTTTGGTTGGGTTCGGGGGTCCCCCCAACGGGTAGGAAACCCCCAAGGAACGGAAGAAGAGACAAAGAAGAACTGGTTCTTCCATCCATGAATCGACGATGGAAGACCGGTAATGAGGGAGAGACCCTTCCGAAGATTGAAATACCACCACCCTCGGGCTTTAGGGTGGGGTCAAAGAATAAAAAAAGCTCGAAAGAGTGAAATCCGAGGGTTGGTCGGCAAAAGCCGACACAACAGGGCGAAGCTGACTACCAGCCGGACTGAGTTCGACGCAAGTTGCGCCGGACATAGCCCGTAGTAGTCCAACACGTTTCGGACGAACTCTGAAATTGGAAAGAGAAGACCGGCCTGGAGGTCCTCGACGTAGAAGGCCACCTGGCCCTCAAGCGGACTGTTAATCCGATCATTGGCTCCAGGGGCGAACAGCTGAAATTGCTCCGGGATGCAGTACTGCTCCCGGAGCCGATCAATGTTCAGCCCCGAAAGTGAAGAGACCTCCACCTCTGAGGTCGATCGAGAATCGTCAGTCGGGTTCCCCGACCGACTTCTTCGAGGAGATGTTCTAGCCATTACACCGGAACAGAGGTCAAAGAATAAAAGAGGAAGAAAGAGGAGGACTACGAGGAAGCGAGGAAGAGAACAAAGGACAATGGGGACGGTTACCTGAGGCAAGGAACCGCTCAACCAGAGTCTCGACAGTAAGTTTGGAAAGTGAAAATCCGGATGCAAGTGACCCTGTATATATAGTGCCCCCCGACGGCCGAGATGAAGGCACGACCAACGAGGATCTCCCAGATTATGATGTGTGGCGACATCTGGGCCTTCCTTCGGCCCGACGGTTCGATGCACCTGCCTCAGATCAGGCCACATCGACTCTATCCGCCTGAACGGGTTCGGCCCAACGGCTTCCCGCCACGTGGCGGAAGAGTTGTGGCGGTTCGTGTTCCCGAAGAGACGGCGGAAACGATGGTTTCTATTCCCGGTGGGACGCCTGACACCGATAAGATGCCTGACACCGACGGGATGCCTGACACCGACGGGACGCCTGACACCGATGGAACGTCTGATACCGACGAGTCGCCTGACACTCATAAGACGCCTGACACCGGACCAACTAATGGTACGGTCGTCAGAGTCAGGACATAATATGGTGGATATCCACTCCTTTCGCCCGATGCCGCCGTCCACACAAAGACGCTGGCCAGCACACCATCTGAGTCAGGAATGGGGGGGCAACTGTTGGGATATACCGACCGGTCCCCCTCATGCCAACTCACCGTCGGTCCCACGTGACCAGCATCCGACTCTGCCGACCGACGACTACCGACACCGACCGACCGAGTATACGTCGGTCGGGCAGACCCTCTCCGCTCCCGACTGGCCGAACTGTGGAGCTCGATATCCGACTCCCGCAACACGCCCGACTGACCATCGGAGGATCCCTGGGTTTTCACCCGATATTCCTCAACCAGGCACCGATATACAGTCGGTCGACTCCTTCAAACGCCGTACGACTGCTGGAGACTGTCCGTCCTGACAGCGGCGTGCGGCATAGCCGCCCTTGGGCATTATCTCACCTAAGGCATGGGTCAACCCTAGTGATTTGACAGCCCCACGATGATTTGACAGCCTCACGGCGGATCTGACAGTCTTCGGCGATTTGACAATTCTCCCATTGTCTGTGCCATTAATGACGGCGCCATGCCGCACCCTATTATAAAATGGGGAAGGCAACAGTGCTGGAGGAAGTTCCTTTCGAAACTTCTGAACTCTTCTTTTCTAGCTCTCGCTTTCTCTCTCTCGCTGAGCTCCTTGATTCTTTTCTACTGTTGCCTAGTCTCCTCTCTGACTTGACTGTCGGAGGGTCCCTATCGGAGCTACTTCCGATCAGTGCGAACTTTTTTTGCAGGTACTCGCTTCCAACGATCAGGTGACGAAGGGATTGACTGCAACACAGATCATTTTAATTGACGAGAATTTACAAATCACACGGAAGAAATGTACAGTTCTCATATTTATAAGCTCAGTTTACTGACAAAAGTTGGAGCCGTTTCCCAGTTGATTAGATTGGCTTACCCTGTCTCCCAAACGAAAAAGAAAAAAGGAAAAGAAAACCGGAGAAAGGAAATATAAATGACAAAAAGAAACAAACGAGAATCTTGCTTACACACAGGGATTTGGAAATGCAAAAAGTTCGAAGCTCGATCAATGTCATGCAATTTGTAGCATCCCACATAGAAAAAAGAGCACACACGTGGTACGTGGTCATTCAATCACAAGAATAAAAGAGAGTTCTTGATGAGAAAAACATGGATTTAGCTACGACTATTAGTTGAGTAAAAAATGCCCTATGTTGCCTGATGGAGTTGGTCACACGGTAGACCAGCAGAAAATTCTTACTTTGAATGGATAAAAGCCAAGGATTTGATAAGAAATCTGAGATGGCTTTGGGTTCAATTGAGATTCATAATTTTAATCTTACTTTTCTAAAAACTCAATTTAGTCTTAATCTAATCATGTAATGAATAGAAATGGCCTAAGGGAGTGTTTGGTTTGCAACTGAAATCAGAATGGAGATGAGAATCGGAATGGCTTGGAATCGAAATCGGAATGATCAAATCTCTTAAAGCATTTGGTTTATGATCGGAATCGGAATCGAAATCGAAATTAGAATGAAAATTTGAATTTATAGAGGAGATTAGGGATTGAGTTTTATATAGATTGAACCATTCCCATTCTATCCTGAAATCGAAATCGGAATGAAACTCCTTCCAACCAAACGATTGGAATGGGAGTCATCCATTTCGATTCCGATTCCAGATCCTCATTCCCTACAACCAAACACCCTCTTAGTCTTGTATATAAAGCTTTTAGTTTTAAATTCGGTTTAGTAATCCTCTACTCTTTACTCAAATTGATAACTTGTTTCAGAATTAATTTGTGGGTTTAGAATTTGTTTTAATAACTCTTTTCATGATTTTACCTAAAAAAAAAAAAACTCTTTTCATTGGAGATAAAGACCTCCATGAATTTGTCGTAGTGATTGTGGTGTCTGTGAATATCTTATAGAGGAAATTTTCGTTATCCATCCACTTTTTGCCATTCCCATGGAAGGTTCAAAAGTAATGTCTGGCACACAGTCTCTTCTACTACTACTACTACTACTATATATATATATATATATATATATATATATATATATATATATATATATATATATATATATATATATATATATATATATATATATATATATATATATGTATGTATGTATGTATATATATATATGTATGTATGTATATATATGTATGTATGTACGTATATATATGTATGTATGTACGTATATATATATATGTATGTATGTACGTATATATATATATATGTATATATATATATATATGTATGTATGTACGTATGTATATATATGTATGTATGTACGTATGTATATATATATATATATGTATGTACGTGTGTGTGTATATATATATATATGTATGTATGTATGTATGTATGTATGTATGTATGTATGTATGTATGTATGTATGTACACACACATACATACATACGCACATACATATACATACATACATACATACATACATACATACATACATATATATATATATATATATATATATATATATATATATATATATATATATATATATATATAACATATTGCAATATAAATATCTCCATGTTACATAAAGCCTAGCAAATGAGAGATCAAGATTTTAAATCTCGTAGAACAGAGATATCCCAATTTCGCCATGAAATGAAATCCTCCACAGTCCCATCTTGTCCTGTCAGTAGTTCCAATCATGTATCTCGATAGATGGGTCTCGATAGATGTCCCCTATCTCTCTTCCTTTCTTTTTTCATTTTTTTTCTTTCTTTTTATTTTTCTTTCTTTTCTTCTTTTTATTATTTTTCTTCTACCTTATTTTCTTTCATTTCCTTTTTGTTTCTCTTTTAATCCCTTTCTTTCTGGCTTTATTCATTTTTCTTCTTTTTTTCTCTTCCCTTCCTTTCTTCTTTCATTTTTTTCTTTTCCATTCCTTTCTTCCATTTTTCTTCTTTTTCTTCTTTCTTTTTACTTTTTTTTTCATCTTTTTTTTCCTTTTCTCTATTTTTTTTCCTCCCTGCATGGATGAATTTTAAAATTTCGATCCTATTCTAATCTTGTTTTCTCACAGAAATGGGAGAGGATGGCTGGAACGCCCTTATCCTATCGAGACGTAAAATCTTGAAAGGGCTTTGATTTATAAGCCAAGCTTTGAAAAAGCATTTGATAATGTTGACCAAAATTTTTTAATATCTCTTCTTAGGGCAAGAGGTTTCAGAGAAAAATAGCGCTCATGGATCAAAAACATCTTGAGTAAAATAGCCCCGCTAATTAACAACTAGGCATGGCAATAGGTATGGTTTGGATCGGATATTGTACTACCCATCTCCAAATCTGAATTTAATATCTTATACCCAAACCTTATCCGATTCTCAATCGGATAAAAAAAAGATATCCATCTCCATACCCAATGGGTTCGGATATACCCATGGGTAATCCATTTTTCCATACCCAACACGTACCTGCCCCATACCCAACACGTACCTGCCCCATACCCAACCCGTATCTAAAAAAATAAACAAGTAAAATAATTTTATGCATATTATCAATCAAAAATAGAATTACCAATTCAACATAAAATATAATTTATAAATTCAGATTTATAGAAATCAAACATAAAAATAGAATTACATTTCAACATAGAACATATAAAAAATCAAAATAATTTTCTACATATTATCAATCAAAATATAATAACTAATTCAACATAGAACATAATTTATCAATCCAAATTTATAAAAATCAAATATAGAACTAGAACTACCATTCAACATAGAACATAACCATTAAATTTATTATTTTATCCATTAAAATTTAGTATAGTGCTGAAAAAGTAGTGAACTTGAATACCAAACTTTCAAATAATTTTATGAAATGACAACTGTAACTCCACAAATCATTCAAGGCAAATAGTAGGCTCTGCAACAAGTAATAAAAAAATAAATATATAATTAAGTAAATATATATAACAAAATTAAAAAAATAATCATAAAGTAAAAATATTATTACCTGAACAATCTAAATGACCACCACCATCATCATCATGATAATTATTTGTAGCTAATGATCCATCTATTAATGATTCAAAATAAGATAAACACATTAATATAGTGAAAAATATATAAACTAATAGACAATGTTAAATTTAATTTACCCTTTCTTTTAGAAGCTAGTAACCAATTTTGAGCATACATCAATGCCTCAATTATTTTTGTATGGAGTCGGCTTCGACGAGGACTCACAAGTCTGCCACTTGTATTAAAAGCAGATTCAAAAGCAACTATAGATACAAAAATAGCAAGTACATCTCTAGCAATAGTTTATAATGTAGGATATTTTAGTCCATTTTACTTCCATCATATCAAAATATCAAAATCATCAAACCAAGGCAACACATCATCCTCTAAATAATGATGCAATTCAGTTATAACTATTACTTTAGCTTTCTTTTTGCTTTGAATAAAAGAAAGTAAAGCACTATCATTATAATCAAGCTTTGATTTGGTGGTTGATTGTCTCTCACTATCTTTCATATTTTCTACATTTGAAATGTTACCTTGTAGCTCTTCAGCAAATTATTTAATAATGTTCGAATTTTATCAACATACTTGGAAGCTTCTTCCTTCCCAAAGACTTGTTCAAAATAAAATTCAACCAAACTCATCTTATATCTTGGGTCTAAAATTGAAACAACACCCATTATCTCATGCACAACACCCTAATATTTATCATATTTGTCCAACATCTTCATTGTCATTTCATATATTACTTCATCCTCAAACAACCATTCTTCTAAAGCCAACTTAATTTAACAAATTTTTCTAAAATACAAGTTGGCAGTACGATAGTTTGTCCCTGAAAATAACTCAGTAATAATATAAAAAATCTCTAATTTTTCGAGCAAATTTCCAATCACTCTCACTAAATGAATACTTATATTGAGATTCATGTTGTCTCAATCGAGCAAAAACACTGCTATATTGAATAGCAGTTTGAAGCATCAAATAAGTAGAGTTCCATCTTGTTAGACAATCCAAACATAATTTCTTACTATAAAAAATCCGTAATTGTCTAACAGTTTCTTCAAAATTTTCAACTCTTTTAGGAGTTGCAGTCCAATATGCTATACTATCCCTTATATTCTCAAGACTATTTTTTATCACATTCAGACCATCTTTGACAATCAAGTTCAAAATATGGGCACAACAATGCATGTGTAACATGGTACCAAATTGCAATAAGTAATCAGTTTGTAATTTATCTTTTACAATACCAATCAAAGCATCATTCGTTGAATAGTTATCCAAAGTAATAGTTGACAACTTTATATCCACATTTCAATCCAATAAACA